>NC_056748.1:675266628-675446628 GCF_019279795.1 Protopterus annectens | reverse complement strand
GAGAGATAACTGTTTAGGTCATTGTAGTGTGAACTAGTCAAAACTCAGCATGCTGAGATTCAGTCTGTTTGCCTGAAACTAGAACAGCCAAGCACGAATATATAAATAGATGTGAAATCCACATATTGGGGTTAAAGGCACAAAACTTCTAAAAGGCATTTTAATTTAGAGAAGTTAAATCAGTTGAGTTTGTTTATGGGTTATTCAGTGAGTTTGGTGTGGAATAATGGGAAGAATAAAATCCATTGTTAAGTTGTTGAACACTGCCAGTTTATTTTGCCACTGTTCTTATACTGGTGAATCTGGTTTGGGCGGCAGAAAGGGCCTATTTATAATTTCCCACCCAGTGTTAATTAGGGAATGTTTACTGTCAGCTTCTGTCTATAAGAGACACAGGGCTAGCCCCAGGATGAATTTACAATTTCCCATCCAATGGTCAAGGTTACATCTACGTAGTTTTGGGGATGTGGTAAGTTTGTTATAAGTTATATTTATTTATTTGCAGTTTATTAACCGGGAAAGTCCATTGGGCCAAGGTGAGCCCTTTTTCAATGGAGGCCCAAGGAAAATAGCTCCGTGTAAATACATAAAAAACAATAAACAGTACAGGTATTCTGCTTCCCACATAAAACTAAAAGCTTATTATCTCATGATGGCTCAAAATGTATAATTATGGCATTCTATACCAATCCTAGCACTACAACTATCACTACTTCAATATCGATTTATTAATTTTTATGTCGTGTAAAATTTTGTTTGTAACTTCTGCTGATTCTTGCTATTCCAATATCCTCTATTAGTTTTATATTAATTGTTGCTGATATTGTTTTTTATGTATTTACATGGAGCTTTTCTCCCTGGATGTGGATAGGGAGCCTATTCCATCATATGGGTTTCCTTTGAGACACATGACTGTCTCACTAGCATGATCTATTTATGTTGCAAGCAAAGTTTAAATCTCTGGCTCTAGTGTTTTTGGTGCCATTCATTTTGCAGATGTGCAAGACCTCAATCAGGGCTGGATCTAAGAACCCCTTATATGTTAAACAAAGATCAACTTTCAACAACCTGTAGGAGACAGACTACAGAGACAGGTCTCTAAGGTGATCGGTATAGGACAATGTGTTAATACCCTGGATTCTCTTTGTGAGGAACTGCTGTGGGTGTTCTTACTGTTGCCTATGCCTAGTCAGGAACATGTCAAAGATGCATTGCACTCAATGATGGGTCTGATAAAGGCCAAGTAGAGTGGTAGTATAAATTCCTCGGACTGGAATGCCATACCCTTACTAATAAGTCGGGCAACATAGAATGATTTTCTTACCACCTCGGCTGCATGTTGATCAAGGGCCAGATTACTCTCTACATATGTTCCCAGATCTCTAATAACTGGGTCAACACTTAGGAATGTCTTATCAGTGGAGTAGATTGCCTACAATGATATTTTCCAAAAAGGTACTATAATGTACTACCTTACACTGGATTTTAATATGTGGCTATGGCACCAGTCATTTCGCATTACACCTTCTTGGAGGATATTGGTGTCATGGGCTAATTTATGATAGCTCCCAATTTGCAGTCATATGTGAACCTGGTGAGCCAGAGGCCCTTGACATTAGCCTTGCCCACCGAGAAGGAAAAGCTAACCAGGAGTGGGCCCAGCACAGAGCCCAGAGGTACTCCACTAGTGACCTGCCTCCTGGTGGAGGTCGCCTATCCATTCTTGACTTTTTGGGTCTTATCTGTGTACATACCCCTTACCTAGATCTCACTAAGGCATTTAATATTTATTGTATTATAGACTAACCCACTGAACTAGGAATAAATCCATACATAACTCAATGGTTTGCCAGATGGCTCACAGATAGGACTCAAGAAGTCAAGATTGGTGATCTGCCTCTTCGTGGAGATGGTCTCACCAAGCTTGACTTCTTGGTCCTATCTCTGAGCCAGTTGGCAATCCATTGAAAACTCCATATTGACTCAGTCTTGCAGTTTTAATCTATTAGTTACACATTGCATAATCGTATATATTTCAGGGTACACTTGCTATCCTATTCTGTAGGCAACTATACACATTTCATAGAGCGGAAAATATGGAGATGAATCATAGGTTCATAGGTTCATAGGTTAGTACTAGGCTATCAGCCCTAGGGCCTATACAAGCCTAGCCATAACAATTCCCTGAATATTTCTTCCCACATTATTTACTTTCCTGGACCCCTGTCTAGCAGGGCGACTGACGTGATCCCTGGGGTGAATTTCCTTTCTCCCATCCAATCGTCAAGGTTCCTCTTGAAGAGGTCCAAAGAGGCACTCTGCTTGACATGTATGGGCAATCTATTCCAGAGTCTGGGGAGTCTCTGGGTCAGGAACCAATCCCTCCAACATGTTTTGTTTATTGTGATGACAAGGTTTAGATCCCTGGAGTGTGTAGCTCTGAGGGATTAGGATTTCTTTAAGTGTAGCATGTCCAACAGCTCTGGGTTTGATATGGCCTTGTGTGTTAAGCAGAGATCACCTCTGAGTAGACGATATGCGACAGAGTATAGCTGGAGTTTTTTAAGGCGGTCAGCATAGGGCATCTGCTTTAGGCCTGTGATTCTTTTAGTGAGGTATTTCTGAGGCCTTTCCAGTTGTTGCAGATGTCTTGAGAGGTACATACCAAATGGGGCATTGTATTCTATAATGGGTCTAATGAGGGATGAGTACAGTGGGACAATGACCTCCTTTTTTCTGGATGAAAAGCCCTTCGTGATGAGGTGTGCCACATAGAAGGATTTCCTGACTGTTGTGGCGATGTGGTTATCGAAGGTGAGACCACTGTCCACCTGTGTCCCTAAGTCTCTTATCACACTTTCTGTGTTTAGTGTACTGCCACCTATATGGTAATTCATGGATACATGTTTTTCCCAAAGGGGATAACAATACATTTCTTGGCATTGAGCTTGAGCCCATGGCTCTGGCACCAAGCATCTGTTTCTGTAAGGCCCTTTTGTAGAGTATCCACATCATTTGAGGATTCAATAATGGCTCCCAGTTTGCAGTCATTTGCAAACTTTGTTAGCCAGAGTCCCTTAGTGTTGACCTGTACTTCAGAGAAGTAGATGCCAAACAAGAGCGCCCCAGGACTGAACCCTGAGGTACTCCACTTGTCACTTGTCTGGAGCTGGATTTGGAGTCGGCTACTTTTACAGTGTGGGCTCTATCAGTAAGCCATTTAGCAACCCATTGGGTGACATAGGGATTAATGCCCAACTTAGTAAGTTTATCTATGATTCCAGAGTGGGGGATGGTGTCAAAGGCCTTGGCAAGGTCTAGATAGGCTGTGTGGACCACCTTACCCTTGTCCATGGCTCTGGAGACTTATTCAAAAAAGTCAATCAGGTTCAGGAGACAAGATCGGCCCTTCACAAACCCAAACTGGGTGGGGTCCAGTGTTTGAAGGTTGCCAATGTCTTTGTTTATAAGTTCCATGATAATACGCTCCATGGCCTTGCAGATAAGGCTTGTCAGACTGATGGGACGGTAGTTTCCGGTGGATCCCCCTTGTGGATTGGGATAACTATAGCTCTCCGCCACTCAGTGGGCACGAAACCTGAGGTGAGGCTATGATTAAACATGACACTTAGGTGAGGTGCCAGTTCATATTGTAGTTCATGTAGTACACAGCCCGGGATGTCATCTGGTCCCATGGATGCTGTATTCTTGGCTTTAGAGAGTGCGTTTTGTACCTGTGTGGCCGTTATTACTGGAATTTGGCAATCTTCCAGTATTGAGATGCGCCATTTAGGGGGTGAGAGTGGGGTGAAGTTGGCACTGAATCGATCTGCCAGGATATTGGCAATATCCTTCGGATCAGTATATTTAATGCCATTCTGTTTTAGCTCAGAGCAGATCTGAGCATTGCCATTTAGATTCTTGACATAGTTATAGAATGCTTTGTGGTTGTCTTTGGAATCTTTGGCAATTTTATTTTCGTAACTAGCTTTGGAGGATTTTATGAGGCATCTCAGTTTCTTACTGAGGCTAGTAAGGGAGTTTTTTTCATCCTGGGATTTTCCTCTTTTCTGCAAAAGTTTCTTCCTTTTGTTGTAAAGTTTGTTTATGGCAGGGGACCACCAGATTGGCTTCCTTTTTTGGATGAGAGCATTTTGGTTCTATTTGGGATGGCACGATTCATGCATGAGTGGATGTGCTCGTACAGTGCCTTAGTGTAGGATTCAGCAGTTGAACTTTCAGTTCCCGTCTGCATAGGTGTCATGAAGTTTGTCACTTCTGACTTGAGAAGCATGAAGTTGGCTTTAGAGAAGTTTTTTTATGGTGGTTTCTTTACTGGGGGGTGGGGGTGGGATGTGGATGTTAAGGGTGATTAGCTTATGGTCAGACCTGACTAACGAGGGGGTTACCATAGGTATGGAGCATTGATTTCCCATGTTGGTAATGACCAGGTCTAGGATACTGGAGCCCCTGGTGGGACTATGGATTAGTTGATCCAGGGCATTGGAATTTATGAATTCCAAGAACCGTTGCGCAAAGGTGTTGGGACTGCATGTTCCATGTTCATTTTCAATAATTGCATTTAAGTTTCTTGTAGATTACTAGACATATATTCATGGAGCAGAGATTTTAGACACCCCACCCTTGGCATAGTGGTTTCATCTAATCCTAATAATCTTTTTCTACTATGTCCTATGATGTTATTAGCTTACATTTTACAAACAAACATTTTTAATACGTGTCTTAAGACTCATGCTATGTGTCCCTAATGAGCTCAGTTATCCAGATAAAATTTCTGGATACATTTCTGACCATCGGTACATTTGAAGAACATTAAATGGTCGAGGGTGCTTCTGTCTAGAGGCAGGATAATCTATTGCACGGGTGATCCTTATATTGTTATGAAATTCTAGTGCAGAGTAAAATTTGAGCTTGTTCTGTATTCTAGCAGGATAATCAATGTTCCCAATAATGTTCTGAGGCTGTAAGTGGAAGACCAAGGAAATTCTGCAGCATAACTTAACAATCGAAGACGATTGAGCTAACAAAATAGAGAAACCGCCCATCATGTTAATAAGAATATAACCATGGAACTTTATAAAAATTATACACCAATGTATGACTACATGGATAACTTGAACAAGACAAACCCATTACTTAATGCACAATGCCAATACTTTTTCAGTAGTTTTGTAGGAAGCAAGTAATTAAAACATATTTTGCTTAGAAAGTGGATTTCAAAGAATAAAATCCATTGTTAAAATATGATGAATAGAAAATAATAGTAATTTTATATGCTACTTCCATATTTATTTCCTAGAGCAATCTGATTTTGCTTACCAGAACTTCTACTTTGTATAATTTATTGAAAATAGTTTGGTATTTATGTCAAAAGATATCAGAACTGCTATACAGATGGAGAACTACAAAAGCATAAAAGTAAAAAAAAAAAACATCTTAAATAACTTCCTTAAGGATAGTAAAGCAGGCTCCACAATTCATATAGAATCAGCAACCCTCATTAAATGTAGAAAGTAGCTTTTCAGCTCTGAATATTTCTTTCCCTAGTAAAATATGAACAACTTAAGTCCCTCTCCATTCTAATGAAATACAGAAAAAGTCTGAATCATTCTACAGTGAGTAATTCATTGCATTTACAAAGTGAAAATCTGCTCAAGAAACCATGGCCATTAAATTATTATTTTATTAGGTCAAATAACAGCATGCCTGTGTTTGTGAGCATATGTTTGCATTTGTAATAATAGTGCCAGAATTTGGAAAATGTAGATAAGAACTTCATTCCTTTACAGATATCACCAGCTTACTTTTAGGACAGCTGGCATGCATACCAGTTTGAGAAGGAGGACAGTGATTCCTAGTCCTACCCATTACAAAGACTAAGATTGTGAAATATGTGCATATTGTGAATTAATGTTTCAGATGACAAGCAGTTATTATAAAATGTTTTATAGTTCATACTACCTGAATCATTAACTTACTGCACTGATATGAGCTTGGCATAGTGTGTTGACTGCAAATGTATTTTTCAAGTGCTTTATTTTTTTACCTTAAAGAATACATTTAATTTTTCAGTGAATTGCCACTTTTCAAACATTCAAACAGTGCTTACAGAAAGGAATAGATAGTACATGAAGCTGTCTTAACAGCTGACATTATGTCAATTAAAGTGCTATTTCTGTTATCATTATAACATCATAGTTATTGTAGTAACAATGAGTATTTATCCAGTGCATTACAAAATATTTCCACATTCACTGACTTATGTTTCTTTCACACACACACACACACACACACACACACACATACACACACACACCATCTGACTTCCCACAAGAATACACAGGGAGGTCAGACAGAAGCATGTCGTGTAATGTTAGTCTGAATGCTGGTGGTGTATGCTTTATCATATAGCACTTTTAGGATACTGTGTTTCTGATTGCAGGTCTAGCTGAAGAACAAAATTAATAAATTAATACCATATGATCATTAACACCATATTCACTGCCTAACTATATAAAACTTATTGTGTGTACACATGTAGAAGCTATTAATAGACATCTCATAACAAGACATTAGTTGATTAACATTCATTTCTAAAATATGTTTGCAGAACAGTTGTACATATTTAGACAGATATTAGAACTTTGGCAGGTCATCTGACTGGCATCGTTTGCCACCATGTTTGCACGGCCACACATCTGAAGTGAGCAGTATTCTCATTTGGATATGCACAGCAATGTCTGTCTGCACGTCAGAGGCAACAATGAGGGTGACTTCTTTGGCCTATTTACTGGCATTGCAAGGCATAGCAACAGCAGTACCAACACATTGGGTAAAAGTAGCACCATTTCTGCAAAACATATTTTACAGGCATTTGCAACAGAATGATCCTTGCAGTTATTCTGTCCCTTAGCACTGTGATCACTTTGACTCCATTGCCAGCATTCTCACTGCAGTCCCAAAGGAGCTGGTAGCTCAGGTGGCGTGGGTTTCCTCCAAGTGCTTCATTTTCCTCTCACATTCTAAAGACATGCAGTAGGTAGACTGGACCCTCTAAACTGATCATTGGTGTGAGTGTGTGTGTGAGTGATTGGTAAGGTTGAACTACTGTGGCAGGGCTAGCCACCTGGTAGTGCAAACCTTGGCTCGAGATGATTGTCATTATTGAAATAGTGGCACCCTAACCCCATGTGCAAAATGGGAAAAAGTGGTTGAAGATGGATGGATGAATGTAATTAGAATGATTTCTGCCTTCTTATTCAGCAGACTAATGTTAATGTGGGGTAGAAAGTTAGACTGATACTATGAAAGTGTTGTGAACTGTACTTTATAGTCAAAAAGCAGATGATGTCCCTGGATAAAGTAAATAGCTCAAATCGTTAGCTTATTTTACTGTGTCCAAAATATACCATTTCAGCATAATTCTTAGTTCTAATAATTGTTTCCTTTGGTAAATGAGTAGGGTTCTGCAAAGCAATGTTTCAGTTATAACATGTGCCACTGGGCAAATACAGATAAATAATACAGTGATTTATAGTACACAACTCTGTAAAACTAGATGTAAATGTATAATCCTTATAGTTTAAATCATACAACATTTAGCAGCTGAGGCTACGCAATTGTCAAAGTAGGACATAACATCTTAAATAGAGGTACACTAACATAGCCAAGCATATGATAACAGTAATTTACAGCAAATAAAGATATAACCAAGAAAAGGGTAAAACCAAAACACGAGGATGGCAGTTCAAACATAAGTAAAC
The DNA here is from genome assembly GCF_019279795.1 of Protopterus annectens. Taxonomy (NCBI): domain Eukaryota; kingdom Metazoa; phylum Chordata; order Ceratodontiformes; family Protopteridae; genus Protopterus; species Protopterus annectens. The sequence continues at coordinate 675,438,844 of NC_056748.1, read as the reverse complement.
ATTAAGTGCCACAGCCAATAAGATTCCCACATTTTCACTTATTTTATTTATTTATTGCATTTATTTTATTTTATTTTAACATTTGCTCACTGGGAAAGTCCGACTTGGAATGAGCCAATTTTCAGCAGAGGCCCTGGTAGAAACAGTCCAGACACATGTCTTTGTACCGTGGGAGGAAACAAGAGCACCCAGAGAAAACCCACATGAATGGAGGGAGGACAAGCAGACTCAGCACAGAAGGTGCCCCAGCCAAGAATCAAACCAGAAAACCTGTTGCTGTGAGGCGACAATGTTAACCACTGCACCACTGCACCATCATCGTATCACCATTATCACATTGTATGTACAATATGTCAGGTCTATGTCATGCTGAAGTTAAGGGATACGCATCTAATCACCATCAGTCACCAGTCTAGGTGATCTGGTATACCTCTGCCATTCACATTGTGTTATATCCTGGATACCTTTAAGAGTATAAAGTGCCTTTGGAGTTATTTGTCAAAGAGGGCATGTTAATATAATAATTTGTTAAAGAATTGTAGTGATGGGGTGATAGTGATGAAAGCTACGTTATCCAAGGAAATCTTTTCTTAGGAGTCTAGATGGTATGTCTTGCAAGGATAATGAGGGCAAATCTGACATACATTATGAGAGAGATGTAGACAGGGTGGTGAGAAGGTGATAACAACTCCTGGTGTAAGGTGTTGGGGAGATCAAACAAACACTGGTATTGCATTTACAGTCAGCTCATCATGTATGGTGTAAGTCAATTTCCCTCCCTCTATATTTCCACAGGGGTACCCCAAGGCTCCATACTTGGTCCTCTCTTACTTAGCATCTTTATTAACAACTTTCACTCCACTCTCCCACAATGCTCAATACAACTCTACAATAATATGCACTGCAAATTCCAGCTCTGAACTCCAGCAACTCACCCAGAATGCCCTCACTTCTACTGAATCTTGGATGCTTAACAATTATCTTGCCCTAAATCTGAAAACAAATTAAACTAGTACTTTTTACACCTAAGAAAACCACTCCACTAGATAAAAAACTCTCCACTATGTAAGCCTAAGACAATACCACTATAGAAGTTGTCCTACACATTAAACTACTAGGCATTATTATAGATGAAAACCTTAACTTTGATCTGCACATAAACAATAATATATGTTTAATTTTTTTCTGTATCTATGTTCTTGTCGTAGCTTTTCTCCCTGGGCCTGTACTGAAAACGGGCTCTTTTAGGCCAAGTGGACTTTCCCAGTAAATAAATGCAATAAAATGCAATAAGTAAATTAATTAATTAATTAATAAGCTGTAGAAAGTTACTTGCTATAGATATAACAAGCAGTTTGCCACAGTTTTCATAAGAGGAAGAGCTTTTTTTTTGCCCTGAAGTAGAAAAGCACATTTTGTTTCATTATTATTACTCAAAGTAAAGGAGTGGGGAACTGTAACCCTTATAACTATTTTTGTGAAGAAAGGGGATTCCTGTAACTGAACATAGGAGATTGTGTATCAATGGCTGGGAACAGATGAAAGTTCAGTTGTTCTTCCCCAAGAGTTATATACATGGCTACCTGTGCATCATGCCCCCGCTTTTTATGTGGGTAAAACTAAAAATGCTTTAAACAACCACATTTACCATCATATTTACAGTATTTAACTTAAGGTTGGTAAAAGTGCCTTAGCCAGGCATGCCACGGTTTGTACTAGTTTCATGAAGTTTACTTTCTTGGTTCTGGAACAAATAAGCATTTGTCCTTTTGCAGGTGATAGACAGAACCAGGAAATGTACTGGCAATTCAGGCTGGATGCTACAAACTTTCCTGATTTAAATGAAAATATTTCAGTCAGTTTGTTTGTTTGTGTCTTTCGGCTTTTCTCGGTTAGGGGTCGCCACAGCGGAACTCCGGTCCGCTAATGATTGGCAGTAGATTTTTATGTACTGGCTTGCTGGGCCTAACGCACAACCTTCAACGAAGGAACGCCCATTCACGCATGTCACTACACAGAAGACGCTCTAACTGAGAATCGAACGGGCAACGTCTAACTGTGAGGCGACAATGCTACCGCAGCACCACCACGTGAACTTAAATGAAGAGCAAGCAGATTATGTTGAGGTGCCTTAATTCTAGGCACATCATTAGTATTTTAGTGTCATTTATTCATAAAGCATTGTACAAACATTTCTGAAGAGTTTCAATAGCATTTTTTAGTTTTCAAGTTTTTCTTATTTGTGTAAGTGGGATTCTTACACAACTCAGCTGAGGCTGTGTTCACTTTAAGATTTTTTTTTCTTTTTCTCTACTGATTATATCATTAGTTTGCGATGACTGGTTTGTTTAGAGTTGTGTCTGTATTTGCATCATTTTAAAATGGAGCTAGTTTGAGTTAAATTCAGAGTTCTGATGATGTCTTAGTAACAAAAAGACAAAAGTGCTTAACTGTGGATGCTTTTATTGTTTTTCTATTAAACATTTCCTACTACTGTTTTGGTGGCTGACAATTTGGTGATTTTTGCTGTTCTTAGTTTTGTGTTTCTAACAACACCAGAATTCACCCTTGTTCTTGGTTGATTGTCATAATTTATACGATTCAAGAGGCTTCCAGGGATGTTATTGGAGTCCATTGAGACCATGTTCTGACTTTAGTGACTGCAGCCAGTACAGGCTCCCATGTTATGTTCTTGGCTTTACTGACTGCAGCCAGTACAGGCTCCCATGTTATAGTTGTGGTGGTTATATTTGAGGGTATTATTGGGGAAATGCTTGGGGGTGAGACCGGGATAAAGGTTGATCTGAGTTTGTTCACTAACAGGATTGCTATATCATGTGGCTTGGTGAATGTAGCACCATTAACGACCAGTTCAGCACATTGCTGTGTGCTTCTCTTGAGATTTCTAACATACCTGTAGAAGGTCTTATGGTTATCTTTTACTTGGGAAGATATTTTAACCTCAAAGCTGGCATTGCTTGACCTAATTATCTCTCTTAATTGCTTATTTACTTTGTTGAGGGAGTTCTTATCTTTATGGGAATTATTACCCTTCCTGAATTCTGCCACAGTGTCATTTCTCATTTTGTTATATATCCTGTTTAATTCTGGATGCCACCAGGACAGTTTGTTTATGGGACTAGTTCTGGGTTTACTTCTGGTAGATACATCAACCTCTGTGCAGCCATTGACATAGCTGTAATGAGATTCTGAGAGCAATTCAGCATAAGCTGGTGTGTTATGGGGTTTCAAGGGGCTTTGAATTTTGACAAACCATCAATTAATAACACACAATTTGCCTTGGAATATTTTCTGTTACTGGTTTTATTAAGATTACAGAGTTGATTTTGATTTTAAAGGATACAACTTTATGGTCAGATCTTACCACAGAGGATGAGACATGGGGTGTGCAGCATTCTCCCATATTTGTAAGCACGAGGTCCACTATGATGGAGGCTTTTAGTCACAGCCGGTGTTAGGCACTCACAGAACCCACGGCCGTGGGGAGCCCCCGATTAATTCCCGCATGAAAGAGGGCCCCCATGCAGCAGCCATAGGTTTCACCATTTCTTCTGCTTGTTCCTTGGCAGCTTGTGGTTGACATCCGCATGACTGTGTTACGTGACCACGAGATCACAAACATTTTTCTGCCTTTTTTTTTCATTTGGTGGTAAGCTGCAATCAATCAGGTCCATTTAAGTGAAACAAGGGACCTGATTTGTTGCAGCACCCAGGAAAGTAAGTTTTTTTTTTTTTTTCGTTTTTTTTTTTTTTTGTTATTCCAGCGTAGGATCGACTTATCTCCCAACTATACAGATGTTCACAGAATGTCCAGATTTTTGCCCCATATTTGTGGCCTGTTTTTAATAAAATGGTGGTATTGTGGCTGTCAATATTTAAACAAAAAATACCAGGATGAATTTAAGAATGTTAATTTTCATAGTTTTGTACTAGGCTAACTGCTTTCATAGGCATACCTCTCAACCTCTTATTGCAAGAAACCTGGACAAAGCCTGACAAAATGGGGGGACAAAGGCCCAAAAATAGAGACATATTTTAAATATTGCTCTTATAAACTTAGAAAGTTGCTAACTTTTGAGGGTTTGTGTTAATATACATTTTCCAAATGATTTAAGTCTGAAACCCAAACGTATGTCATTATTTAGTGACTTCAATCCTCAGATTATCCTAATGACTTCCTAGAAAACCACAAGTTTTCTGAGGAACAGGCCAAAAATAGCCACAAATCTGGACATTCTGCGAAAATCTGGACAGCTGAGAGGTATCATAGGCCATTTAGCCAATTACCCCATGTGAAAATCAAGCCCTGCATTTTGTGCCTGTAAGGCAAACACCTTAACCATTATGCCAAACTCCCACCCAAAAGAAACTATTTGCAACTTGATTAAAATACATCAGTTAAATTATGGCAGCTAACATACCATACCCCCAGAATTACGCCATGCAATCCATGATGATCAAATTAGTTTGGGTACAGAGAACAGGTTGATAGGCTCAAAGAAACTAATTATTATTCATTATAATGCATACCAAATGGGGCAATATACTCAATTATGGGCCAGATAATGCCGAGTATAGGGAGTCATAATTTCTTTTGCTCTCGGGGCAATGCCTTTACTAATCAAGTGAGCTATGTGGAAAGCTTTCCTTACAACAGTAGACAGTGGTGGTCGGTGTTAAGGTTGCGGTCAACCTGTGATCCCAGATCCCTTACGACTTCATGGGTACTTAGGGTATTGTTATTGATTTGATAGTGTGAAAGGATATTGTGCCAAAGGGAATGATGATGCATTTCTTTTCATTCAGTTTAAGACTAACTAATACACTGGTCGTTGGTCTGTGTGAGACCCTCCTGGAGTATACTGACATAATTTGGAGATTCAGTGATTGCACCTAGTTTGCAGTCTTCTGCAAACTTGGTCAGCCACAACCCTTTAGTTTTGGCCTGAACTTCTGAGAAGTATGTACCAAATAGTAGTGGGCCCAGGAAAGATTCCCATGGCAACCCACTGGTAACAATTCTGCTGGTTGATGTGGAGTCACCCACTTTGATAGTGTGTGTCCAGTTTGTGAGCCAGTTGGCAACCCATCTTACAATGAAGGAGCTTATATTCAGTTTGCTAAGTTTATCGGTAATGCCTGAATGTGGAATTGTGTTGAAAGCCTTGGCCAAGTCAATGTATACTGTCTGCACAGATTTGCCTTCATCAGTGGTCTTGGTTGCACTTTCACAGAAATCCAGCAGATTTAACAGGCAGGATCTGCTCTTCACAAAGCCAAATTGGCTAGGATCCAGGGATTGGAGGTCACCTATGTCTTTATTGGGTCCATAATGATATGTTCCATGGCCTTACAGATGAGGCTGGTCAGGCTTATGTATCTGTAATTCCCCAGGTCTGTTACTAGGCCACCTTTGTAGAGGGAAATAACTGTAGCTGTTCTCCATTCTGCAGGAACAAAATTTGTTATGCTATGATTGAAAAGGTTACTTAGTAGTGATGCTGGTTCATGTTTTAGACTGTTTAGAAGTCAGATGGAGATGTCATCTGGTCCTACAGAGGCCACGTTCTTTGCCTTGGACAGGGCTTTGAGGACTTGCTCTTTAGATATTTAAAGTGAGGGGGGTTTAGGGGAGGGTTTGTCATAAGTTAGGAGTGGAAAATGGAGTGAAATTTTTACCAAATCTATCCGCTAGCAGATTCACTATCTCTGTGGGGGGCAGTGTGCGTGGTACCGTTGGCCACCAATTCTGGACATGCTTGGGTCCTACCCTTTGAGTTACGTACATAGCTGTAAAAGGCCTTATGGTTATTCTTTGGAGTACTTGCTATGTTTCTCTCAAAGGAGCTCTTGGAGGATTTGACAAGTTGTCTTATTTGCCTGTTAAGGCCGAGGAGGGTGCTTTTCCATTGTTGGGTCTTGTCTTTGTTTTCTTGGACAGCACATTTTTTCATTCATTGTATAGTTTGTTGATGCTGGAAGTCCACCATGGCAGCTTGATTTTACTTAGGGCTGTGGCTTTCATAGTATCTGGTACAGCCAAGTTTGTATACTTATGCAAGTGATTGTACAGGGCTTTAATGTATGTTTCAGCATAGTTCTCACTTTCAGCTTGTTGTGGGGCTTGGAATGCAGACAGTTATACCTTCACCTAGGTGGGTATAGTTTGACTTGGTGAAGTTTTTTAGTCTGATTTCACCATTTTGAGTTCTGGTGTTAGTGTCAGTTCAAAGGTGACTGATTTGTGATCAGTTTTAACTAAACAGAAAATGTATGCTAATGTTTAAGTACAAAAAAAAAAGAAAATTTATGCTAATATAAAACCTGTTATTCTATCAGATTTTTAAGTTTGTAAGAGCAATATATAAAAACTGACCCTATGCCCCTATGATTGTTTGTTAATGGGAATCCTTATTACATTGCAGAAGTATGTATGCCTGTATCTTATAGGATCATAGGACATTAGTAGACTAATGGCCCTAGGGCCCTTACAAGCCTAGCCAAGTTCTACCCTTATTTCCACGATCAGCACTTAATGCCCATGTCCAGGACTGACACAAGTAGAACCCATGGGGTGAATTTACAGTTGCCCATCCAATTGTCCAGACTGTGTTTGAAGAGGGCCAATGAGGTGCTCTGTTTGACATGAAGCTGGAGTCTGTTCCAAAGGTGTGGTAACCTCTGGGAGACAAATCTGTCTTTCCAGCAGGTTCTATTAATGTCACATACCAGGTTATGGTCTTTAGAGCAAGTAACCTGTGTACCATTTGACTTGCGGATATGCAGCATTTCCCATAAAGCAGGGTCATAGATTACCTTATATGCAAGGCAGAGATCACCTCTGAGTAGTCTGTATGAAACAGAACAAACTGACAGTGATTCAGATGAGCCACATAGGACAGATGCTGAAGACCTTGAATTTTCCTTGTGAGGAACCTTTGTGTTTTCTTCAGTTGCTGCAGGTGCTTGGAAAGGTACATACCAAAAGGGGCATTGTACTCAATTATTCGCTTGATGAGAGAAGAGTACAGTGAGGCTATAGCTGCTTTTTTCTGGAGGCAATGCCTTTACTTATGAGATGAGCAGTATAGATTGCCTTTCTTACCACTATGGAGACATGGTGATCAAAGGTAAGGTTATAATCAACCTGTGTGTCCAGGTCTCTCACCACTGAGTGCATACTTAGGGTATTGCTATTGATGTGGTAGTTAGCAGGAACATTGCTCTCAATGAAAGGGATGATAATACATTTTTTCATTGAGTTTAAGGCCATGACTTTTTCACCAATCATTTGTTTGTGTAAGACCCTCTTGTAGAATGTTGACTTCATATGGACATTCTATGATCACTCCCAGTTTGCAGTCATCAGCGAAATTTTTCAGCCACAGACCTTTAGTTTTTGCTTGTACTTTAGAGAAATAGATTCCAAACAGTAGAGGTCCCAGGACTGATCCCTGTGGAACACCACTTCTTACAGGTCTGCTGTTGGAAGTATATTACCTGTTTTGACTATATGTTCATAGGTTCATAGGTTCATAGGTAGGTACTTGTCTATTGGCTCTAGGGCCTATATAAGCCTAGCCAAAGGTACCCTGGCTTTCGCCACCCAAGAAAATTATTTTCCTGTGCCACTGTTGAACAGAGCCACAGAAGTGATCCTCAGAGTGTATTTCCTATCTCCCATCCAATCATCAAGAATTTTCTTGAAGAGCGCTAATTAGGAGCTTTGTTTGATATAGATAGGTAGTTTGTTCCAGAGTATGGGAAGTCTCTGGGACAGGAATCTATCCATCCAGCATGTTCTGTTATTGTGGTGACAAGGTTTAGGTCCCTAGACTGTGTAGCTCTTAGGGATTGGGATTTCTTTAAGTGGAGCATGTCTAAAAGCTCTGGGTTTGACATAGCTTTGTGTGTTAGGCAGAGATCGCCTCTGAGTAAGCGATATGCGATGGAGTAAAGCTGCAGTTTTCTGAGACGGTCTGCATAGGGCATCTGTTTGAGGCCAGTAATCCTCTTTGTGAGGTATTTCTCTGGCCTTTCCAGTTGTTGTAGATGTCTTGTGAGGTACATACCAAAAGGGGCATTGTACTCTATAATGGGTCTAATGAGTGACAAGTAGAGGGGAACAATGACCTCTTTTTTCCTGGATGAGAAACCTTTTGTGATGAGGTGTGCCACGTAGAAGGATTTCCTGACTACTGTGGCAATGTGATTATCAAAGGAGAGACTATGTCCACCTGTGTCCCAAGGTCTCTTATCACACTTTCAGTGTTAAGTAGACTACCGCCTATGTGGTAGTTCATGGGTACTGAGTTTTTACCAAAAGGGATGACAATGCACTTTTTGACATTGAGCTTGAGGCCATGGCTTTGACATCTGGCATCTGTCTCAGCGAGGCCCTTTTGTAGGATGTCCACATCTTTTGGAGTTTTGATTATGGCTCCTAGTTTGCAGTCATCTGCGAATTTCATTAGCCAAAGACCTTCTGTGTTGGCCTGTACTTCAGAGAAGTAGATACCAAACAGGAGAGGACCCAGGACTGAACCCTGTGGTACTCCACTTGTCACTGGTCTGAAGTTGGATTTGGAGTCTGATACTTTTACAGTGTGGGTTCTGTCAGTGAGCCAGTTAGCAACCCATCTTGTGACATAGGGATTTATACCTAGTTTAGTGAGTTTATCTATAATTCCAGAGTGGGGGATGGTGTCGAAAGCCTTGGCGAGATCTAGATAGGCTGTGTGAACCACCTTTCTCTCATCTACGGCTTTGGTGACTGCTTCAAAGAAGTCTATCAGGTTTAGGAGACATGATCTGCCTTTTACAAACCCAAACTGAGTGGGGTCCTGAGTTTGGAGATTACCAATGTCATTGTTTATAAGTTCCATGATGATATGTTCCATAGCCTTGCAGACCAGGCTCGTTAGGCTAATGGGGCGGTAGTTTCTGGGGTCTATGGTGGCTCCCCCTTTGTGGAGTGGGATAACTGTCGCTGTGCACCATTCAGTGGGCACATAGCCTGAGGTGAGGCTATGACTGAACATGGTACTTAGGTGGGGTGCCAGTTCATTCTGTAGTTCATGTAGAACACAGCCTGGGATGTCATCAGGTCCCATGGATGCTGTGTTCTTGGCTTTGGATAGTGTGTTTTTTACCTGTGCAGCCGTGATTACAGGAACTTTGCATTCTTCTGCTATAGAGATGAGCCCTTTAGGGGATGACAGGGGTTAAAGTTAGCACTGAACCTATCTGCCAGGATGTTGGCAATATCAGTTGGTTCTGTATATTTAGTGCCATTGTGCTGTAACTCAGAGCAGATCTGAGTGTTGCCATTGAAATTCTTGACATAGCTATAGAATGCTTTGTGGTTGCCTTTAGAGTCAGTGGTGATTTTGTTTTCATAACTAGCTTTGGAGGATTTTATGAGGGGATCTCAGCTTCTTACTGAGACTGACCAGGGAGTTTCTCCAATCATGGGATTTTACTCTTTTTTGCAACAGTTTCTTTCTTCTGTTGTAGAGTTTGTTTATGGCAGGGGACCACCAGATTGGCTTCCTTTTTTTGGAGGATAGCATCTTGGTTCTGTTAGGGATTGCATGATCCATGCACTCATGTAAGTACTTATAAGGTGCATTTGTGTAGGATTCAGCAGTCATATCTCTATTGTCCGTCAGCATGGGTGTCGTGAAGTTTGCCACTTCTGTCTTAAGAAGCGTGAAGTTGGCTTTGGAGAAATATTTTACTGTGGTTTCCCTAATGGGGGGTAGGGGAGGGATGTGGATGTCTAGGGTGATTAGCTTGTGGTCAAATCTGACCAACGAGGAATTGACCTCTGGTGTGGAGCACCAGTTGCCCATGTTGGTAATAACTAGGTCTAGGATATTGCTGCCCCTGGTGGGGGTGTGAATAAGTTGATCCATGGCATTGGAATTTATGAATTCCAGAAAATTTGAGCACAAGAGTTGGTACATGAGTAGTTTTCCCAGTTAATGGTAGGGTAGTTGAAAGCGCCCATTATTAGGGTGTTAGGTTGTACCCTAATATTTTCCAGTGTATTCTTCTGTTAGTGTGCCAGTTAGTGACCCATTTAATGATATAAGGGTTGACACCTAGTTGGGTGCCTGAGTGGGGGAAGAGTGTCAAAAGCCTTGACTAAGTCTAGGTGGGCTGTATGCACAGATTTCCCCTTGTCCATGGCCTTGGCGACTTTCTTGAAGAAGTCGACCAGGTTTAACAGGCATGATCTCTCTTTGACACATCCAAACTGATTAGGGTCAAATATTTGAAGATTACCTATATCTTTGTAGATAAAGTCCACAATGATTCACTCCATGGCCTTGCAGATAAGGCTAGTCAGGCTAATAGGCCTATAATTTCTGGGGTCAGTGGAAGCACCACCTTTGTGCAAGGGCATAATGGTGGTCATTTTCCATTCAGCTCAGCAGAAGCCAGTGCTTGGACTATGATTAAAGAGAGTACCCAATGTTGTTGCTAATTCTTGTTGGAGGGCATGTAGGATGCAGCCGGGATGTCTGTTCTCATAAATGTTGTGTTTTTGGCCTTAGAGAAGGCATTTATGACTTGCTTTTTAGAAATACAAGGTAGGGGACAGGTAGTAGGGATGTCATGGGGTACGTGTAGTGTTGACAGGGGAGTGGAGTTGTTTGCAGGCCTGGCGATTGTGTGTTCATTACTTCATTAGTTCTCATCACAATCAAACCTTGGAGGTATGCAGAACACGCCATTATAGCTTCTGTTGGAGATGCGGTCACTGTTTCTTTTACTTTTCTCACAGAAAAAATTTACTATACCATATGCAGGGGCAGCATACTGTTTATTAGCAATAAAGTGGAATTCATTACTGTAGTCATTGTTTTTTCCGCTTTTGTCACAATTGTACAACAGGCACATATAGTGGTGATTGCCTTTGAGAAGGAATGGTTTAGGAGTGAAAAGGCATGCTATGTATATATACGAAAGCAGTCACTTAAAATGCATGACCACCACCATCTGAACTTCTGCTTTCATCATAATCTAACATCAGAGGGATGCACAGGTAGTGACTGTCTTTTTCTTTGGTGGGGGGTATGGTGGTAGGCATTATTCCCAGACAGGATTTGTGTGTCCTTACAACAATTGTATTATTAGTTTATTATGATCTGCTATTTTGTCAGCTTTTAACATTAACCCTTGGGCACAACTTATGTCTTTCTTGAAAGACAAAAAAGTAAGACTGAAATTCTTTTCTGACTCATGATTTTTTTAGGCCACCATTGGATTAAAAGGTTGGGAAAAATGTTCTAAAATTCAAGGAAAACTAAAGATGAACAGCAACATTGAATTTCTTTCCTTAATCATAGTTTCTGTTCAACTGTCATTAGGTTTATAGGTCTGTACTAGGTTAATGGCCCTGGAGCCTTTACAAGCCTAGCCCACAGAAGTGCCCTGGCATTGTGCAGCCCGACGTTAGTTCTCAGTGCCTCTATCAAGTAGAGCCACTGGAGTGATTTACCGGGATGAATTTTCTATTTCCTATCCATTCATTAAGATTTCTCTTGAAGAGGGCCAGTGAGGTGCTCTGCTTGACATGTATGGGAAGTCTATTCCAGAGCATGGGCAGTCTCTGGGTTATGAACCTGTCCCTCCAGTATGTTCTTTTGATAGTGGTAATGAGGCTGAGGTCTCTGGAGCATGTGGTATGGAGGGATTGGGATTTCTTTAGATGTAGCATTTCTAACAGAGCTGGGTTAGACATGGCTTTGTAAGTTAAGCAGGTTGTATAAAAAGAAAAAAGAAAATGCATGTCAGAGCATATATAAAATCGTGGCTTCTTGAAAAAGCTGAAGAGTAAGGCAAAATGTGAGAAAAGGGAGAAAAAACTAATGTGCATAATGTGAAGAACGAGGGGGGGGCAGCAGATGGGAGTACTGGAGCCCACATGATGTGTCTGTGTGTGGGGGCCAGTAGGCGGTGCTTAGGGCACCATTTCACCTAAGTCCAGCCCCATATATGGAGTTGTTGTAATGTATCATTGTTACAACTAAATGCCAGTAACTGTGAATGTCCTTCTGTGACATGGGCCAACATAGTGTGGTACACAGGCCTCTCATAATGTAAAAGCACTGTAACTACAGTTCAGTCTGTGTATATCACCTCTAAAACACTACAGCATGAACTAAAAGGTTGCTTAGGAAGGGTGGAAGTAACAGGCTGATACTTAGGCTGGAAGTATCCAAGGGGCCCCCAACTTGACATTTGCTGGGTGCCCCAAAATGCTAACACTGGCCCTGCTTTTAGTGGGTGTATTCACTATTTTGTCAAGGGTATTTGTATTTATGAAGTCCAAGAATCCCTGTGCCTGAGATTTGAGGCTATGTAGGATTCCCAATCTATACAGGGATAATTAAAGTCTCTCATGATTAGAATGTTAGGTTGAATTGTAAGTGTCTCCAGTATGTCCAAGTATGCATTGTGAGCTTTTGGGACATGGAGGGTGACCTATGATAGATAGTATATGGTACAGGATTATGTCTATGGTGATATGCATGTGGAAGAACGCCAGCGCATCATCCTGTTTGACCAACCTAGAGGTATGCTTGTTATTGATCTATACTGAAACAACTCTGCCTTTAACCCTTGTCTGTGCAGCTGCTGGTCTAAATGGTCGAAGGCACTGAAACCTTGTGCTGCCAGAGTATTCTCTGTTGCATTAAACAATGTCATGGCAACTGCACAGAAATCTATATTCTCAAGTGTAACAAGGGCATGGAGGGAGTATATTTTTTTTATTTAGGTTCCTGGCATTAAGCAGTAACACATTGAGGTTCTATTGAATTTATTTTGCTATGCTGGTAGGTTTGTCAATTTGTCATTGACAAAAATATGAACTATGGTATGGATAAAGCTTTAACTGGTAGTTGAAAGCCTGTAGGGGAAGGTAATGACCATCCTTGGCAAAGCAAAGTGATCTGTTGACCATGTCTTCCCCCTTAGAATGACACTAGAAAGACAGCCAGATTGTAATATTCTGCTCAGTGTCAGGTTCTTACCAGCCTGAGACACATAGTCTGAAAGCTCCATAATGTCTCTCGTCATATAGTCCAGAGATGTACATCTCAGGTCATTTTCAACTTCATGAACTATGATGGAATCATACTGGTACCTGAGGTATAACGACTTGAGTGCATGTGTGATTTGGCAGATCCTGGCCCCAGAATAGCAACTACAGTCAACTTCTCCTTGTTCAGCATGGTTAGACAGGCATATAAGTATATTTTACAATAGAGTCATCTATGATGAGGGCCCTGGTAAGTGCATTTGCTTGCCTTAGAGGCTTAATGTCTGGGGCTCTAATGAGAGTAACACTATTTGTGATATTAGGTGTTACTTTTTTCTGAGTGCCTTTGGGTTTGCTGAGACATAGCTTTGACAGCAGGCAAACTAGGTGATCTTCATTGTTTAGGAGGATTGCTTTTAAGTGATTCAGCATGCGTTAGTCTGTGTGTGTGTGTGTGTGTGTGTGTGTGTGTGTGTGTGTGTGTGTGTGTGTGTGTGTGTGTGTGTGTGTGTGTGCGCGTGTGTGCGTGTGTGTGTGTGTGTGTGTGTGTGTGTGTGTGTGTGTGTGTGTGTGTGTGTGTGTGTGTGTGTGCGTGTGTGTGTGTGGTTTCAGCAACCTGTTGTGAACTTGTATGAAAGAGTTAAGCCTCCAGTGTCTTTTATGTAAGTATGTATCTTGCATATTGTGTCTGCTTCTTTAAGGATTAAGTGGTTGTGAGTAAACAAGAGACAACTGTACATCGTCTCAAGATGCCCATATTCACCAAGCTGGCTACAGAGAAGTTAGGAAACTGCATCTCCATACTGTCCAGTCCTTTGATTTATTTGTGAGCTACAAGGCGGAGGTTAGGAGGCTATTAAGAGTGCTTTGTTTGCGTAGACTACTAAGGGTTTATTGGAATAAATTGTGCTAAACAGTAACAGATTCTGCTAACAGTAATGTTAACAATAATGAATTCTACTAAATCTGTAGGTATTGCCACTCAGTGCCAAACAAGCTGCTCTAAGCTTGCTGGCACACAAGGTATTATTACAGGTTATTGTTTTATGGACCATTCTACATAGAAAACTATTTTCTAGCTGTTTGCTACTGTACAGGGCACTGCTAACCCACACAAACATGCAAAATTTATAGCAGTACAGAAAACTAAATAATGAGGTATTTGGTCAATAAAATGACTACTCTATAAGGCTTTCTATGTATTCCCCACTTCAGACCAGACAAATACCTCCTGCCAAAAGATGAAAAAAAAACAAAGTCCTCCTGATGTAAAAACAGAGTAGAAGAGACCTACAGGTTCGAAGCTGACACAAGCCACTTAACTAATTAGCTGGAAATCCCCTGTTGAAAAAAATTTCAAAACAGTAAGTAAGAGGGATAACATTTTTAAAAATAAAATTCAGTGAAGTGCACGCATGCAAGCAGGAAAAAAATTGTTCTAACTGTTAAATCGTCATTTAACTTGGATCTACTCTTAACCACTGTTTTCATATTATGTCTAATTTGCATAATACTTTAAAATATGTTTATTTTTTTGTATAAATAATAAATAAAAACCAGCAAGAACCACTACAGGAAAATTGCTCCTGTAGTAATAAACAGTAATAACATAGTCTGAAGAAGCCTTAGGGTGAAAGCGCTTACTACTGTTTGTTCGAATAAAAGGTGTTGTTTTTACGAACAGGAGTCTTTGAATTCGTTTTGACTTTTGGAATTGTCGTACCATTTTCATTCTGGTGGACTGCCTGTTGCTCCTGTATATGCTCTGGATTTTGCGTTTTTTATATGTTTATTTTTTTGTATTAATTTTAAAGACTAAAATTATTATTATTAAATGTTTTGTAATACTTTGGAGCTTTCCTTGTCAGGACCCCACTGAAAATGGGATATTATACAGTTGGACTTTCCTGGTAATGAAATGTCAATACATAAATACATATATACATACATAAATAAATAAGTAAACAAAAAACAAAGACACAAAAGTAATCCCTCAATATAACTTAAGTGCAGTTTAGCAATCAGAGTTACTTAACTTTTCACAGATGGAACTGGATACAAGAAAACATTTCTGGAATGCGGGCTAGGACTACAGGCTTTGCTGAACTCCAAGAAAATGAACATTCAATGGTACATAGTAAAGGAGGATTACTCAAGAACAATTATGGTTTGCTGGGTGGGCTCTCGGTATTATGGGTCTATGGAAAATTGCTGGGTGGGCTCTCGGTATTATGGGTCTATGGAAAACAATGGGTGGGAAAAGTACATAAAGAGCTTATACAACAGTTAATAGCAATGAAAGGGGAGAGAGCGGGACTTTAAAAATCAGATAAACATGCGTTCTGGAGGTCAGAGACACAGCCTTGTAAAATGACAAAAGCAGACGGGGAGATGGGAAATTTTCAAGGAACAATAGGATAGCTACAGAAGCTAGCAATCAAATAAAGGCAATATTGGAGCTCTTTCAGAAATGTCAGCTTATTGTTTTAGTGGGGGATGGGGCAGACACACAATCCATCCATCCATCCATCCATAACCCCTTTTTTCCCATTTTTGTACACGGGTTGGGGCTATAACTTCAATAGTGACAATCATCTACAGCAAAGGTTTACACCACTGGGAAGCTATCCTTACTGCAGTAGCTCTTCCACACCACACACTCATACGCACCCTCACATCTGTAGCCAGTTTAGAGTGTCAAATCCACCTACTGCATTTCTTTGAAATGTGGGTAGAAATCGGAACATCAGGAAGAAACCCATGCAAACTCAGGGAGGAAGTACAGATTCTGCACAGAAGGCACCCCAGCCAAAAACTGAACCACAGAACCTCTAGCTATAAGGCAACCATGTTATCTGCTGTGCCCCTGTGCCATGCTTGCTGGGGCAGGCAAAACCTACATGGGGCAGATACAGAATGCAAGGAGGTAAATGGTACACAGAATGTAAAAGCAATGAAGCACAAACTGGAGAAGAGACAATTCTTTCACTATTGAACTTCTACTACAGTTTGAGGTACTGTACTATGCAGAAATATACCAGTAATACTGTTTATGTAAAAACCCAGTAATAAATAATTGAGACACAAATCTGGTAGTAGTACACAGTTCTGCCACAACTGTGAATTAAACTATAATACTTTGGATCAGCAAGGTTTAAAATACAAACAGATTGCTTTTACAAGTTATTCTAACTGCAGAAATAGAAGTGCAGAATAATGCAGAAACACAATTTTAAGTCCCAGAACAAACAACAAAATGCAGTCAGATGGAACACAGCAGAAAAGTACAAAGTATGATCACCACACAGATCACTATAAGTGCACTTAAATATTTAAGCAGAATTTAAACAATTAAAATAATTTAATTCTCTTTCCTTTTTGATGAAAAGCTAGCTACTCCGGCACGCCTCTCAATGTCTTGGATAAAAGACTGAATTGATTTAGCAATACTATATTTATAGGGAAATGATAAAAAGAAGTATTTTGAAGCATGGGTTAAAAAGGATTCTGTTATGGCAGCGAAAGATATGTGGGGAGAGACTAAACAAAAGATAACACAAAAACTGAGAAAGCTCTTGCCTATGATTATGTATAGCAACAATGAAGCAACAAAGTCTAAAATATTTAGGATTTTTGCTTGAAAGTGTTTGCACAGGTATTTTTAGACTCCAAGCAGATTTCATGAAGAATTTTTCCTCAGGCTGATGGCAAATGTTGGTGGTGTGATAAGGAAGACATATTTTTCAGAGTGTAATGAGTTGGCAAGCTTTAAACATTCCCTACAGAGTATGTGCCAGAAATACTGGGTGAGAAAATGGATGTAGCAAAGTAATTAATTTTCCTGAGTTGGGATACAAAATCTTTATTGTCTAGGCACAGTAAGGCCTTTTTAAGTTTAATTCTGCTGCTTGCCAAAAAAGTAGTTACTGGAAAATCAAAATCAAAGTCTAAATCAACCGTATTTGAAGTAGTGAATATAACATAGATAAAAGAACTGGACACCTGATCTTTAGAAAAGAGTAGGAGCAGAATATGTAGAAAAAAAAATGGAAACTGTGGGAACAATACATGCAGAAAAATATTTTGGAGGAAGAATAAGGTTTATGGGAAGGTAGGACTTGAACACTTTATGTAATATTGGATTGAATATATTGCACACAAGAATATATATGATGTATAATATTTGTTAAGTGTGAACAGTTTAATATGCTTTTTTTCTTTTATATAAATGCAAGTTTGCCTATGTCACAAGTGATAATTCAATAAAGGTGTTTAAAAAGCAGAGAGAAGATACATGGGGGGGGGGCTGCAGGGGGTGAGCATTATGGAGTTACAAAATTGTAACGATAGGGAATATAGTAGGTTTTCATTATGGAGCTACAAATGTGGATCAATTTGAAAGGAACAAAAAGTGGAATGTTAAGGGGAATCAAAGGTGTATAGTAATGGGGAGAAAGAAAGGAGGCAGGTGAGCTTCATCAAAATGATTAAGGACTATGAGTAGTGGATTAGAAAGGGGTTAAGAGTGTTCAAAGATATACAGTTGCAGCAACAAGAGAATAATAACTTTTAATAGTAAAAACAATAACATTATAGACTCTTAAGACAGGATTATAGTAGTGGCGTACTAGAACACAGCGATGAGCTACTGATGTAGGTATAGAAGTTTACCTGTGGAAATTCAGAAGCAAATATACTTAGCTGTTAGGTGAGTTTTTAGATGTATTTTAAAAGAGCTTGCATATTGAATTGGTCTCAAAGACAGTGGAGTAAGTTTCCATTTTTTGGTAATATTATTTGTGTACAAAGAATCAACTAAACAATTCTGAGATTTGGTAATTTTGAGTAGTGAGTAGTACATAAGGCTTTGTAAAGGGAGTATGTTTGAATAAAGTTATTTAGAGGTGGACCGTTTCAGGCATACAGATGAATGTATGCACTGAAGAAAGCTGAGATAGTGTAAAGTACTGTGTGAGTTAAAATGGTTTATTTATTTGAGTGTGAAACAGTACAGTATTCTATACTGCTGATTAGTAGAAAATGTAGCCGTTTCATTGGGCTATTACTCTAGTTTGGATAGCAGTGTGCCTTGGAGGTTAGTAAAAATGCGGGTGGCATAAAGAAGGGATACATTAGAAACGTGGTGTCTGTGCATTTTCCGATTATGTCAGTGAAGTAGGCTTTATCACTGTATAAGGAACCTACTTTCTGACTACATTTTTTTGCTGCTTCTGATAGGTGGAAGTCAGATTTTAATTGGTCATCTACAATAACACCTAGTAATTCTGTCGGGCTTACTAGTTTAGTATTGATATTACTGGCAGACGTTAACTCATTCTCTCCAATGGAGCTCTGGACGTTTGTACTGTAACTTCCAATGGGTGAGCCTATGCTTTTCGATAGAATCAAATTATATCCTCACATTTCAAACAAATGTTCATATCTCTAGAACGATAGGAGTGAATAAAGATGTTTAAATGGCAAAGTCTTCAGCACTAAGTATTTTTATAGCTGCAATAATCTTTAGGTTCTAGGTCTTAAACTGGATTTTGTAAGACACAGTAAATCTAGTAAATATCAATTTTGTAATATTTTTTAAACAACTTACAATATCTCAGCAACCACACATGTTACATATTGCCAGCAACATTTTATTTGCCCAGCTGAGAGCTTTCATGTGGGACTAAGCAATTCTGTCTGTTCTACTTGGCTGCCAAGAGATTTAGAAAGACACAAATTCTATGACTGTGATGACCACTCTCTGAGCCAGTGATCATGGAGCCTGTATCCTTACCACTGACACTGGAGAGGGAAATTCACTTGGAATAAAATGGATACACTCACTATTTCTAGATGCAGGCGTCTCTTCATCAAGCACAATTTCCCTTAAGAGCACACAGGGAATACATTCAGTACAGGATCTAGATCTCTCTGTCTCTCTCCAGGTCCCCTATAGAACTCCACAATGAAGGGTTAGGTCCTCAGCTGGAGTGTCCATGCCATGCCAAGTCCTCCAGTACCATCTCTGTGAACTCAATGATTCGTGTCCCTCCTCCAAGTTTCTGACACACACACACACACACACACACACACACACACACACACACACACACACACACACACACACACACACACACACACATACACCTGGGAAAGGCTGTCACAGATTTACCTGCTGTGCTTCTTTCTGCCCAGAGTATAAGGTAGCTATCACTGACACCAGACACTCCACAAAGTCCCTTAAGAAAGGGTGCCCAATTATACTGTGTAATATTAATACTAATACAAATGGTATTATATGACCAAGACTGCTAGGACTTCAGGTGTGGCCCACAAAGTGTCACCAAATAAATATAGGCACATTCAGAGGATAAATGCTTCTTAAAGGGTACCAGCCACAATAAAGTTTTAAATATATTTAATAATAAATAATAAAAGAACATGAAAATACTGAATATATACTTAACAGTAGACCACATAGTTCAAATCACAGGAAATATTGAAAAAAATGATGGACAGACTCAGACAAATAAAGAAAACAATATCTAAACTAAGCTTCACTATTTTTTCCTGACTGAATCTAGGAAAATTACTGTTCCCTGCTTACTTAATAGAGCAAGGTAAGATCATGTGGTGAATGGTCATTCTTGTTGTCAGGCCCAAGACAGAATACTCAATGCTACGATATTTCTCTTTGTAATATCTAAACTTTGCAAAATGTCTGGCACAATAACCTCATCTGGTCACCTGACTCTAAGTTATAAAAGAATAAAAAAGAAAAAATCCACACAGATACACCAGGAATAAATCTCCATAAAGTCAACACTAAAAATCAAAATAAACCATGTTCTCTGAACAAAAACAATAACTTTAATAGACTAAATAAAATGGTATGTATTTTTGCAATTAAAAATAGCTTCTTAAGACCACATAGCAGCATCAAAATGCAATAAATAAATACTATGTATCGATCAATATAATTAAGCCATCCACCAAAAGTTAACAGCAACATAATCAGTTGCTAGGATACACAAAATTATTGAAAGTTAACAAGCCTTAGCCACAGTCTCATATAAATCAGTGAAACTATTGTTGGATGGTTTAATGATATTGATTGATACTTAACATTTATTTATTTCATTTTGATGTTGTTGTTATGTGGTCTGAAGAAACATTTTTTTTTTTAATTTTGAAAGCACTTACCATTTTATTTAGTCCATTAAAGTTATTGTTTTTATTCAGTGAGTGTGGTTTCTTTTGATTTTTAAGTGTTGACTTTACAGAGATTTATTCCTGCCATGCATCTGTGTGGATTTTTTTCTTTTTTTATTCATTTGGCTTTTTGTTCCACAGAGTTCATTACCAGTGGTATTTTATTTGTCATATTTCACTGTAAGTTCTCACACTATTTCCCTTTGAAGCTTGATACAGGGATTTAGCATAGATAGCTACAATACATATCTAAATGTTTATGGCAGTCCCTGAGGCTTCCCCTCTTTTTACTGAGCTAATGAACAATGGCTTCTTCCAGACCTACCATATCCAGTCCTATTCATCACTGTGGGATGCCATTTTAATGGTTTAACAGCTCGTTTACATTTCCCTTATTTTTCTTAAAGTAAGCTAATAGGTTAACCTCTGCTCTTCCAGGGTCCTTTCATTACATAAATATATATATATATATATATATATATATATATATATATATATATATATATATATATATATATATATACACACACACACACACACACACACACACACATACATATATATATATATATATATATATATATATATATGTGTGTGTGTGTGTGTGTGTGTGTTTGTGTGTGTGTGTGGTTTCCCTTTATAATCCCAAAATATTGAAGTCTCGAATTTCACTATCTCGAGACCATAAAGGTGAACGTTTAAAATCCCGAAACTCAAAACCGCAAAATACAAAATATCAAATATAAACACACCATACACCACACAACACATACACTATCCTGCCTGCACTACAACAAATCAAACAACAAAACATTCACAAACACAACAACACAAATCAACACACCTACACTACATATAAGAAGGAGGGTAAACCCCCCTGCACACCCCACACCCCCTACTTATATATACTAACTCTGAGATCGCACAAACAGGAAAAAACAGCAAACTCACACCCAGACATTCTACAGTCCCTTGCATGCACACACACACACACACACACACACACACACACACACACATACACACACACACATATGCACACACACACACACACACACACACACACACACATACAAACAGCAACACATCCAACACTTAGACACTCATACGCTCACTTGCCTACCCTAACCCACACATACAACTTACAAACACACTCACATACATTCAAACTCCCACCCAAAAACCTTACAAAACACTCAGTTACCTTAAATCGCACCCAAATCCACACACAACACCATACACAAAAAACACTGCACGTAAAGAAGCGCAAAGCCATAACTGCGAATTCAAGATATTCAAATTCGCAAATATGAACTTTCGTTATTCTAAAAATTTGCCTTTATGGTCTCAGTATACTGAAATTTGAGATTTCAGTATTTTGAGATTATAAAGGGGAACTCCATACATATACATACAGTTTCACATGTATTTTCCTTGTCTATCCAGCAGGACCCCCTGTTAATACATTTTTTCCAACACTAGTAACTTTACAATTACATTTTGATATTAAAATGCCATACAGTTCTAATACATTTATAATATAAGCATCTGTACAAGTCAGTTTGGTATTCAAATGCTATACAGTTCTAATACATTTGTAACACATGCATCTTGTACACATCAGTTTGATATTCAAAGAATATCATTCTTTACAAAACTCCACCTAGCTACGCTGACACTAGCCAATATCATCACAATGACAATATAAATACATTGTTTATATAATTATCCTTGCCTGCACTAGACAGAGTTCAAACATCAACATAGTTATGTTTGCCATCGTATAACCTTTAAGATGAAATATTTTACTACTTTTTCATGTACATGGGTTTGGAATTAATGCAAATATGAACAAGCAATATTTGACAACTACAGGTATCAGTAGGATGTAATTGCAGAAACAACTGAAGGTGTCAACCGGATGTAATGAGTTAAGGTGGACAATACCTTTTGAATTGAGAGTTTTTGGGGATTTAGAAGTTCATTAGCTGTATTTCAATAGAAGATGTGAATTGTTGTGTAAGGTCTTGGAGCTGAATGAAATATTTTTAGCTGCGGAGATCAGGGTAGAATCATTACCATATGGAACAGTTGAGGTATGTTTAGCAGGTGTATGGAGGTCATTGATGTAGGCTGTGAAAAGGGTCTATATTAGATCAGTGAACACTTAAACAAGTGAACGCTGATTGCTTGACCTTATTTTAGCAGATGTTCAAAATATCGAAGCAACAGAAACCCAAATTTTTTCCTAGGGAAAGAATTTGGTTGTCCATTTCTGTTGCTTCGGTATTTTCAGTGCTGTGGTGAAAAGTTATGGGTCGGATTCAGGTAAGTGTACGATTGTGTGGATGTGAGTGTTAGCGTGGGTTAGGTGAGTTAAGGTTAGGGCTCAGGTTAGGTATGTGCGCGATTGTGTAGACGTGAGGGCTAGGGTGGGTTTAGGTGAGTTAGGGTGAGGGAGCGGGTGAGGTGAGTGTGCGATAGTGACGGACCTTAGGGTTAGGGTTTGCGTTAAGGTAAGTCGATAGTTAGTGGTGTGTGCATAGTTTAGTGTAGGGTTAGGTGTCAGAGTTTAGGTGTATGTGTGTGGAGTTCTGTTTGTTTGGTGTGCTTGTGTTGTGTGTATGTGTTTTGGATCAGCGATTCTTTTCCCTAAGAAAAAAATCGCTGATCTGACAGTTCGAAATTGTAAGCTTTCGCTTACATAAGGTTGATCAATCAGCGTTCACTTTTTTAAGTGTTTGCTGATCTAATATAGACCCGGTGAAAAGTAGAGGGCCAAACACAGGTCCTTGTGGAAAGCAATTTTTTACTATAGGAAAGTGAAGATATTTTATTTATCTCTTTATTGATTGACATTTGATTACTGGAAATGTCTGACAGGATAGGAGCCCATTTAGTGGTGCACTGGTGGCCCAGGAAGAAAAGCTCCAAAGTATTACAAAACATTTTAAAAACAGTAATTTTATACTCTTTAAAAATAATACAAAAAACAACTACAGTTTAATTAATTATACTAAATTAGATATAGTAATAAAATGTTGGTGAATAGATGCAAGTTATATGACAATGATTTAATATTTAAAAAAATGTATCCAGTTTATAGAGAAATTAAAAGTTAGTTAGTATAATGCAAACAGGAACTGCAATATGAAGTGAGAGAAAAGCAGGCTTATGGTATACTTAGAGAAAAAGTCAGGAAAGAAAGATTGATAGAAGTAAGGGAGTGAGTAAATGAGGGAGAATAAGGAAATGTAAGGTTTGAATAGGCATTTGTTCACATTTAGGGATATAGTTTATCCTGGTGTTGAGCAAAGCAGAGCAAGCTTATGGTTAGAACATCTTTCAGAATGGTTTTGCAGGATGGGAGGGAGGTATTTACCTGATAGACATGGGTTAGTAATTCCTGGCCGTAGCAACATGATAGAAGTACAGACAATGTTTATCAGATTTGATAGGTTTGTAGACAGACAGGAAGGAGTTTTTCGCCATTGGACCATAATGCCTGACTGGGAAAGTTGTTTAGTGCTGGGTAAACAGATGGATTTTTAATAATTTTACAAGTGGTAAGTAGCTGTGTATATGTTAGTTCATTGGAAAGTTCTAACCAATTCAAGCATTTTATGCTATTCTCTCATGTGTTCTGAAAGGGTTTTTTGCTTCAAATTTAGCAACTTTTTTTTATAACATTGTTCATGTTATAATTTTTGTGATGCCTGAAGGTTACTAAGGATGGGAGTGCCATAATGAAGAGTGGGGATGAGATAAGGAGTGGCAAATGTAGTTTTAGTTTTACTGATGAGAAAGTTTTTGGATCTATAAAGCATCACTAGTTTTTGATGAGTTTTTCTTATGCAGTTTTGTATATGTGGGTGAAATTTAAGATTATCATATCCGCGGTGGTGGTGCTGCGGTAGCGTTGTCACCTCACAGCAAGACGCTGTCCGGTTCGATTCTTAGCTAGAGCGTCTTCTGCCTGGAGACATGCATGAATCGGCGTACCTTTGTTGAAGGTTGTGCGTCAGGGCTGATAACTTGGCATGTAAAAATCAACTACCAATCATTAGCGGACCGGAGTTCTGCTGTGGTGACCCCTAACTGGGAAAAGCCGAAAGACACAAACATCCACTCTCGTGTCTAATAATTTGTTACAGGAATTGACTTCAGTGGCTGTATTATCAAGATAGCGGACTTTAAATGTGGTTTGATCATGGCAGTGTGATTTGGGGAAAAAGTAGTAGCTTGATTCAGCATGAGTTGTAAGTTACAAAGCCATGTTTCAGTGGATATTAAAGCTTCCTGAGTATTATTATTTTTTTTTTTTTTGGAATTGTGCCATGTTGTCAGATGTGTAAATATGTGTGGAGTCATCTACATACTGCATTAGGGAGGCCTGTTTTTATTTTGTGGATGTGTGCAGGGTACTGGTGAGAATGTTAAACAGCAAGTGAGCAAGGACAGAGTCTTGTAGAACACTGGTAGTGACTGGGAGGTATAGAGAAAGGGTGTTGTGCCTTTTACTGACTAATAACTATTGGACAGGTAGCATTTCAACCATAGAAGGGTGGACTCGAGTGAGACTTAATAAGGACATTTGAAGTAGAATTTTGTTGTGACAAACTGTCTTGAAGGCTTTAGACAATTCTAGAAATAAGGAGGATACCAGTTTGCTGTTATCTCTAACTTTACTAACAGCATCTATATAGGTTAGAAGTACAGTATTAGTACTATGGGAAGGATGGAAGCCATGTTGTGTGACGGATATGAGTTCTTCCTGCAGGAAACATTTTAGCAATTATTTTTATAATGTGTTTCAAGTATTGTGGAGAGTCTAAAGTTAGTAATGTCTGTTGTGCAAGGTGTATCCTGAAAGCGCTAACATTTGTATTAAAGTTAGTTTTAATAGCCTGGTGGTCTGTGGAGTTTTTTCACTGTTTGGTTTTTCATCTTTGGTGACACGGACCTTTGGTAACTTTGTACTTGCATTTTATTTATTCTTCTTTGTGTTACAAGGAAAATGTGCACATGGCTAATTTCATAGATTATTCAGTTGAACTGGAATATAATCCAGCTAATCTACATCTGTAGCAAGGACATTTCATGAATGGATAAGGAGGCTGGCAGTCATTGACAATTCCCTCTTGAATGTTGCTGTCTCCAAAGAAAAAGTGGATAATGCAGGTGCCAAGATGGTAGACAACAGTGAGTGTTTTATGGAACTGTTTACTGCTTTTGAAAATGAATTGTATAGACTTAAGAGACTCCAATGGTAGCATTTACACATGGGTTGGGAGGGTGGCCTAATGGTTAAGGTGTTTGCCTTAAAAATGCAAGGTGCAGGATTTGAGTCTCACAAGGGATAATTGGCTAGGCTTAAAATGGCTCGCAAGGGCAGTTAGCTTGGTACTAACCTATGAACCTATGGAAGCCCACCAACACTTTTGTATAGTGCCACATGGAATGAGGGTTTTGTGCTGGCCCACATATGAAGATCATCATCCGGGGCTGCTAGCTCATTGGCAGGAAACTAACCTAGAGACCAGTTATAAGTACATGCAGCTACTAATAGAATTTTTTCAACCAGAGGAACAGCAACTGATTAAAACTATTAAGCAACATCAGTTGGAGGCTGAGAGGGAATTCCCTAGTGAGAATTATTTACTCAAGCTTGACTCACTGTATTGTGCTGTTAGTGCATTTGACATGAGACTCCAACAAATTAAAACAAGGAAACTCAATAGGGATTTCCTTGATTTCAATAATGGCAACATTTTTGTGTAGCCAAAAGCTTCATTAGCAAACACAAGGCAGAATTCGATTCATAAAGAACCTACTACTGAAGGAAAAATATTGGCAGGCTCTGTGGACCAGGCCGTTTCAGCTAGCCAGTCATGCTTGGACTTTGTGGAACCCGTCAAGGAGGTAGTACCAGAGGTGCTACTGGCAGTGAATGTGGTGAAGGAGAGTTGAGCAGATAATGAGTGACTTGCAGTACCATCTACAAGTCTTGGGTTAGGAGCGTGACACAAAATGTTGTATTCGCAGTTGTTTTTTCCTCAACTGCCAGTACCAGTAAAGAAAAAGAAAGGAAAGGAAATGGAAACACAGGTGATAGGACAGAAACAATGCTCAGGAAGAAGAGAATGAGAACAAAGACAAACCTCTCTATGACTTCAGGTACTGCTCAGCTGGTATATAATCTTTCTAGTGTTGTTTTATTTGATATGCAATGCCATGCACTGAGTAAAGGTTTGAACTTTGTACAAGCCGAGAGCCATAGATATGCTGATACTGTTTTAGACCTTAAACAGTTTGGTAGGACTCTACAGTTAAAAAGAATGTTTGGTGATTCCACGATCCCTGGTGCTAATATAGGCTGTTTGAAAAAAACAGTGTGTATATTTCACCGACCAATCCAGTAATAGAGACTTTTATAAAAACTTGTGAGGACCAATTAAAATGTTTTAAAGACTGTGGCAAAAGTAGACATTTTCATAATTTAACTGCGGATGAGAGAGCAGCACTGAGAACTTAGAGTGATAATGCAGCAATAGTAATATGACCTGCGAACAAGAATGGGGCTATAGTTTGGTGGATATGGAGTACTATAAATAAAATTAGAAATATGCTTGAACAGGATGATACTTGTGCAGATTATGTCGATAGATGTGAAGAATGTCATTACACATTAGTAATGTTTTTGTTGTGTTGAGGGTGAGTGATGTTTTAACAGATGATATTTTTAATTTTATCATAGCAGAACATCCGATGGTACCAGTATTTAAAGCCTTACCCAAGATAGATAAAGATCCATCAGACCCACTCCTAAGACCCATAGAATCGGGCAAGGGTTGGGTCAATGAATGCTGCTCTATGTGGGTTGAATCCAAACTGAAACTCATTGTTTCTACAGTTCCTAGAATTTTAAAAGATAGTGCACATTTTTTAACAATGCTGTATGAATTTTTATCTGGTAAAAGTTTTGGTAATCATTTATTTGTTGGTCACCCTTGACATAAAGAACTTGTTTACTGTTATTCCCAACAAATACGGCATACAGGCTGTGAAGCAGTTTTTAAGGTTGAATAATCATTTTGATAGGAAGACAATGTTACAAGTGGCATGTTTTTTAGAAGTAGTGTTAGAGAACAACATTTGTTGTTCGAACAGCATTATTGGCAATGTTGGGGAGTGGCTATGGGCACCCCCTGTGCCAAATTCTATGCCAATTTAGTGCTTGCCCAGTGGGAAGAAGAGGTCATATTTAATGCTGGCCATGAATGGAAGCAATTCCTCATTTTTTATTCAAGTTTTGTGGATGATGTTTTCTTATTATGGACAGGTACTATAAAAGCATTAAGGGACTTTGTCTCTTATTTAGAGTCCATTAAATGTTTTTTACGGTTCATTTACAATATTCTTACACAGAGATTGATTTTTTAGACATTCTAATTCAATGGCACATGTTCAATCACATTAATATCAAAGTTTTTTAGAAAACCATGTTGGAAGAATGGCTTATTAGCAAAAGATAGTATGCACCCCCATTTTGTTTTCCGCAACATAATAAAAGGACAGGCCATTAGGACATTGAGACTCTGCACAGATGATGTGACATTACATGATGAGATGAGCAACCTCACTTCTAGGTTTGTTTCTAGAGGTTACTGGCCTAAAGAGCTGGGCAAGGAGGTTAATGATATATTGCAACATAGAGAGACCTGAGCAGCCCCTTGGTTTTCTGAAAAAGGGGTGGAGAATAGGTTGGTATGTCCCGTAAATTGAACTAAAGGTGAGAATAAAGTGAACTTATACATTAAATATAGTAGTGATTTTAGAAAGATTTGTGACATTATACGGGGAAAGTGGAGAATTTTGCAGTCTGATGATGCTTTGAGGGAGGTAGTTAGTGATGTCCCCAATTTCGTATTTAAAAGGAACAAGAGTTTAAAACAGATTCTGCATGACAGGAATAGACAAAAGTTGAAATACACTGGTAGGATAGGAACCTACCCCTGACAGCGATGTAAAGCATGCAAACATATATCTAAAATACAGGATTTTGTTCACCCCTTTAACAAAAGGGTATATACACCAAAATTGTTGTGAATTGTAATTCAGAAAATGTTAAATATTTGGCTAGGTGAATGTGCTGCACTTCATTCTATGCAGGGAAGATAATTGTAGATTTAAGGACAGAATTTTGAGACATTTGTTGGCTATACATTTACATAATGCTCTGTACCAGCATGTCCCTAAACATCAGGGTTATTATTCTAATTTTATGGTATTACAGCTGATTAAAACCAGTACTGGGGTGGGGTGTGACCTTGTTAGTTAAACAGAATGTTGTGAGACACAGTGCATAGACCTTGGGGCTGACAGAAGCCCAGGTCTTAATGAAGTGGTGCATTTAAAACTTGTTCCTAAGAGGCGTAGACCTTTCTTTTAGGTTTTTGAATGTTGATTGGTTATTAGTTATTTAAATACTATGTTTGTGTCACAGTGCAACTGTCTGATGAAGGGTGTATCCTGAAAGTGCTAACATTTGTATTAGTTTGTTTTATTAGCCTGGTGGTCTGTGGAGTTCTTTCACTGTTTGGTTTTCCTCTTTGCTGACACGGACCTTTGGTGCCTTTGTACTTGCATTTTACTTATTTTAATTTTGTAATGATATGAAAAAACTCAAGAGTATTTTCATAAAAGATTGCAAATGCACCAGTTTTTTAGCCCTGTCTTATCTGATAATGCTGAATCCTGGTGATAACATTGCTACGTTTTTGTGTCATGATGCAGCTAACTTTCTCTTGCTACATGTATTTCTTGAGAGGACACTGCCATCCAATCCTGATGTTCTAAGAGTTTTCTGTAAATACTTCATGGATTGATATGATATATATGAAGAACAGTAAGTGACTGTGGTTGTCGTTGTCAGAAATGGGACTCTTTAAGACATCTATTCTTTGGGATTGGAGCATGGTGAGTTGGACCTGGGTTTGGTGGATATCTCCACTTAGGTTTATAGCTGTGATGATATGATGATAAGAATAGAGCCATCTTGTATGTGTTTTGGTTTAGAATTTTGGATTAGAGGTTATTGTTTTAGGTAGTTGTATCTGAATAGTTGGATATATATTGGCTGGCACAGGTATGGTGCAGTGGTAATGAAAGGATTGGATGTGTGATAATAAGTCACTATTATATAAGATTTATAAAGACTGACTCATGGTGGAGAGATGTTATACATGTTAGTATAGAAAGAGGTAACAGAAGTAATAATTGTAGTTATATCATGATGTATGTTGTTAGCTTGGTTAAGATAAGGTGTATGTGTGACTGAGAGTGAGGGAACTGTATATAGTGATACATAGTGGCTAGACTACAGATTTATATAGCAGAACTGTAGCTGTATGCAATGACATAGTTATTATGAAGTGTGTGAGATGAAGAGGTTGCAATGACTTTAATGCAGTTGTAGAAAAATATAGGTGAAATTGTTGGGTAAGAGAATGAATTATAAGGAAAACACCAAGAGAAAAGTCAGAGAAATAGGTATAAACAGAAATGATAAGATAGAGAAGGGGGTGGGTATACCGTGGGGTGAATCAAAGGTAAAAGTTTGTTATGATGAACAGTATGTAGAAGAGTTTGACACTGCATAAGTATGAAAAAAGTAGGTACAAGGGGATAAAAATGATTGATAAAGAAAGAAGTAAAGAATAAGTAGGCAGGACTGTATAATTTATTTCCGTTTGCTGACTGGGAAAGTTTAACCGGGCAGAGCCCATTTTCTGTGGAGACTCGGGGGAGGGGGGAAACTATATCAACTACAATTCAATGTAATTTACAATTTAATTAATACACAAGCCATTTTTACAGATTCTTTAAATAAATGTAACATTTTTTGTTTTAGTTTTATTAATACATGTGCCACTTTACAGGATTATACAATAGATAATTGCAGATGAAGAGGTGCTTATTTACACACACACACACACACACACACACACACACACACACACACACACACACACACACACACATATATATATATTTATATTTTCCAATAAATATTTAAAAAGTAGAATAGATAACATTAAAATTTAGGTAATACTCTGTCATAGTTTTAGATTTAGGCTCTATGGGTTAGGGTTATATATATATTTTTTGTGCAAACATTCACTAGTTGAATACATAGATATTTAGATTGGTGCTGCTTCTTTAAATTTTCGGCAGCTACACAGGGATATAATCCGGGCCTTGGCGGTGAATACACGCACACTGAAGATGCTGTGAGCGAAACCGGCCACCGGTTTGTGCATCTGTGGGCAGATTTTGCCGAATAAAGTGGTTCAAGATATTTGCTGTTATATTTTTTATTTCACTATGAGTGCTGGAACGTTTGTGGATTATATATATATATATATATATATATATATATATATATATATATATATATATATATATATATAGCTCCCCTTTAGAAGGCCGAATGGCTGAAATCTCGAAATTCATATGCCCGAAGCCATATGCTCGAATTTCAAAAGCTCAACCTTCTGAAAGGGAACTAAAAAAAAACAACAAAACACAAAACAATGTTTCTGCAGGGGACAAGCCCTCCTGCACCCCACACCCCCCGATACTTATTTATTCTAACTCTGAGATCGCCCTACAGCGCAGAAAGGAAAATCTCCCAGTCTGCGCTGTATGCCTATCCCCATTCAGAAGGTTGAGCTTCTGAAATTTCGAGCATATGGTCTTGACCATATGCATTTCAAGATTTCAGCTGTTCGACCTTCTAAAGGGGAACTCTATATATATATATATATATATATATATATATATATATGTATATATAATGTGTGTGTGTATATATATATATTTTTTTTTTAACATCAACACTACTGTCACGTTGTGTTTCACAAAAACGCTAACATAGATGCATTACAGTGTATTAAGAACCTGACATATGGAAATGTCATTAGGAAATTACATGGTTATTCTGAATAAGAACAGAGGAAGTTAAATTTTCAAGTAAATAATAGGAGATATGTATTTAGGTAATGGTATAAATATGCTAAAATGTTGGTGGGAAAACAAGATGTATTAGTCAAAGAGTAAAGCGATTTTAGAAGGAATATTCTATTAGGACAGATTATAATCTTAATTAGGTGTATACAGAGAGGCATGAGAGTGAAAAGAAGTATATTAGTGATATGGCTGCAGAGGTAGTTATAGAAGAGGGAAGTGTTTTAGTGAGGTGTTGAAAAAGGGGAGCGAAATTTCTGATAAGGAAGAAGAAACTGGGACAAGTAATAAGTGGAAGGAGAGTGAAATTTCAGTTTTATTTATTTTTTATTTATTACTTTTCTTTACCAGGAAAGTCTGACTGGGCACATAACCCATTTTTTGCATATGCCAAGGGAGAAAAGTGACATATGTTATGAATACAAAAATAATACAAACATATAAATACATACTATCTTAGTTTCATTTTACATAAACAATAGCCACCCGGTGGTGTAGACTTTGGCTCTAGATGATTGTCACTATTGAACTGACACCCCGTCCCCATATGCAAAAATGGGAAAAGGGGTTGAGGATGGATGAAATAGTAGATATAATGCAAACACTAGTAGATATACTAACATAACAGCAGTGAGGAGTGAGTAACATCATTTGCTTCACAAAGAAGAGAAAAATGAAAATAGTCATAGAAGGAGGGGAAGGTTTAGCAGAAATTTGGAGATAGACAGTGAGTGAAAAGAAGATCCAAGTAGAGGTAGGGAGGTTTACTAGATAACAGGAGGTAATCTGAGTCAGTTGGAAAATTGTGGTTATTAAGTGTCCAGGCTGGTGTGAGTAGAGGAAAAATAGGAAGAGATTTTGCAAGGTAAAGGAGTTTGACAGGCAGTATACATGTACAGAGCCATAAGGTGAGTAGATGAGATTTTAGCTATTTTTAAATGCTTTTAGGGTGTGTTTTAATTTCTAAGAGGACTGAATTCCAGATTTTGGATGATGGGAGAAAAGGGAGTTTCTAGAAGTATTGTTAGATTTGGAAACACTTAGAAGGTGTTTATTAGTGGAGCAGAGTGGCCTCAAGGGGTGGTATAGTTGAATAATGTCATTTAGAGGAAGGCAGATGCTTGGTTTAAAAATAGATTGTGTATAAAGGGGAGTTGACAGCAAGTCAGGGAGTGAGATAATTATAATCAGTGTATTTCTGTGATGACAGTATAAGGTGGGCTCTACCAAGGAGAGATTTGCAGCAAATTTTGCTACCTAAGAACAAAAGTGCTTAAAACTTATTTTTTTAGTGTGCCTGAGTTTCCATTTCTGTTTTAAGTTGTTTTTTTTTTTTGTTTTTTAGTTCGTTTACATGAGCACTTTGGCATTTGGAGTCTTATAAACTAAATTAATTAAAAAGAATGTAAAGCTTCATTTTTTGAGAGGTATAGCTTGCTTATAGAGTCTTGGTGCGCATTGTTAATGGAAGGAGATGATATCCTTAAGATTTCCATTCATCCAACACTGGAAGGAATTGTATGCCTTACAAAGAACTTGGCTAACGTCATCAATAAGGCACAATCGGTACTTGAACAACTGAAAGGGCGTTTTGGAGCCCTCCAAAATCTTGGAAATAGTTCTGATGGTTTTCTTCATCATGTGATGAAGGTATGATTATAGCAGAAGAAATGGCTTCAGCCCAATGGTCTATTACTGGATTTTTAACTGAGGAGGACATCAATCCTTTTGTGGAAGTGACTTTCATCTTGGCAGCCTTCAAAGTATGTTAATAATAAAAGCTGTAACATATCGGATTTCAAAAGTAACTTTTTTGACATGGAAAGAAAAGTTCTTAAATATAAAAGCCCTGTTTTGGAAAAATCGTTATTTAAGTAAATATGTTGAGCTTAAAGTAGGACTGCTGGGCCTGAGGGTGTATGCATTTCCAAATGGGTTGACTGTAAATGGTAATATCTTTTTACAAATAAAAGAAACATACAATACTGCAGGAATGGATGTTCTGAAAGCACTTATTAACTGGAAGGCTGCCAAAATTAAGACCTTGAAAGAACAAATCAGACTTAGTCAGCATCCCATTTTTCAGGTATTTCAGCAGTTGTACCACAACCTAACAGAAAAGACTGAAAGACACATTAATATTATTATTGACAAGAAAATGAAAAAAACTGGCAACAGATAATAAAGCTTACCGACAAGGGCAGGCTTACCTATTTAAAAGGAAAGGTAATTTAAAAGGAGTGACTGCCAATATTAATAAGAAATATGGGACTAAATATCTTGACAGACTGGATTCTTTTTCTGATGTTGGAGCTATTGCTAGTCATGGTGGAGAAATTGATGGGCAACATAGAGAGGTTTTAACTAGTGAATGCAGTGACTCAAGTGAAGTAGCTCCATCTTCTCTTTTTTTCACAAATGACAGACTCTGGCAGTTTACTACCAAATCAAGAGGCACTGACTGTAGTCACAAGGAGAAAAGGCAAGGACAGAGGTCGCTAGAAGGGACTACTCACATCTTCAATTTAAGTGAAAAGACTTTTTCTAGAGATGAATTAGATATATTGGTTAAAGGTATTTCGTTCTTACCGACAAATAGAGCTTCTGTTGTTAAAATGTTTATAGATTTCAAATTATTTGGCAGAAAGTTGAATTTAAAATATATTTTATATAATGTGAATTTAAACGACTATGTCTTTAGAAAATCTAGCAGATTTAATCCCACTCTAGCTAACACACTTAGTACGTTTGCTTCTACATGTGAAACAGAATTATACATTCTTTTTTACAATTTTCCATGTAAGAGACTAGACAGAAAGTTTCATAATTTGGATAACAATGTTTTGAGGAACTTAGGAGGCTATGTAGTTATACAGACTTAAGGTATATGAAAGCAGACAAGGGGCATGGTATAGTTATTATGGAAACCACTAAATATAATAAAGACATTGAAAAGTTGTTATTTGATTAAACAAGTTACAACAAAGTTTCCAAATGTTTTGTAATAAAATGTAAAGACATTCTTTTTTGTTTATTAGATATGTTACATCAGGGATATGTTACCATTGATTTATTTGAGTATCTTATGGTTGAAGAGCCACAACTAGGGGTGTTGTTTGGGTTCCCCAAAATATGCAAAGATTTAGAACACCCGCCTTTTAGACCAATTGTGTCTGATCCTTTCATCAAAGCTGTTAAAATTTCTGCATATCTAGATAAAATTTTGAAACCCATTGCTCAGGCCAGTAATTTTTATTTGAAAAACTCATGGATATTCTTAGAGCAACTAAAAAATTATACCTTCTCAGGTAGGGAAACTATGTTATATACCATCGATGTTTGCTCCCTATATACTTCCATTCAGCAAAAGGAAGGCCTAGAGTTTGTCATGCTTTATTTAAGCAAATATTGTAGACAATTTAAACAGGATGTCACAATTATTTGTCAGTTATTGGAATTTATTTTGAAAAATAATTTTCTTATCTTTAATGACAACATTTTTCAACAAAAAAGTGGAATGGCAATGGGAGCTCAAATACCTCCAGTATTTGCAAATTTAGCCTTATGTTGGTGAGAGCAAGAATTTTTGAGAAGAATTCCACTTTTTAAAAATGTTTGTTTCTATAGATGATACATTGATGATTTGTTTTTTATCTGTGCAGGTGACAGTTTCATTTTATGAGTTTTTAGAACAGGTTAACAGTGTGGCATGGTGAACTTTTATTATGAGTAATATGGGAACTTCATATTTCCTAGATGTGCAAATTGATTTAGAAGTCTGTGACAAAAAGTTCTCCAGTAATATTTTTAGAAAGGATATATTCATTAATAATTATTTACATTATGATAGTTTCCATCCCTCATTCATGAAAGTCAATGTATTTCGATGACAAATAATTAGATTAAGTCGACTAATAAGTAATGATGCAACTTTCTTTAAAGAAGTGAATAGTGTAATAAGATTGTTTTAAGAAAAAGGATATCCTCTACAGAAGATTTCTATAATTTCTTTTAACATAAGACAACAAAGGTATGAGATGTTTCCCCCAATTTTGAAGGCAGGGTTTTGTCCTAAAAAATCAGAGATGGTAAGAAAAAGTGAAGGCAGTGAGAAGTTCAATTGTTCCTTCCCCATACCTTTAAATGTGGAAGGAACCAGTATAAATGATATTATCAGTAATAATTGGAAAACTTTGCTTGGAAATCAAGAGTTTATTAATATTATAGGGGACAGACCTAAGTTTATTTATAAGAAAACTCAAAATTTAAAGCAATTATTAGAACGTTATTCTAGGCATTTTCCATTCTCTGTCACAAATAAAAATCAGGAACATTCCCATGTTATGATTGTTCACAATGTAGGTTTATTTTAACAGAAAGTAGTTTTATTTTGAACACAATCATTATTTATATATTGCTAAAGATACTTTCACCTGTCAGAGTGTAGGTCTGGCTTATGCTCCAGTGTGTTCCACATATAAATATTTTTATATAGGCAAGACTGCATGTAGATTAACTGATAGAATTAAAGAGTATGTTTTGCTATAAAGAAGAAAGACAGTACAAATGCACTAGCTAGACATTCACAGACATGTCTAGATTTTAGGAAATTATTAATTAAATATTAATATTATGGAAAAAGTTAAACAAAAGTTTGTGCGGACGTTTCATTTTTATTTAGAGTTTCTAGAACTTAAATGGCAGATTTTTAAGAGCAGATGTCATTCTGGGGATTAATGATAAAATTTCAATAAAGTGTTATCTTAAGTTTAAAAATATTTAGATAAGATGGTTATGTACTTGATACATTTTTTATTCTAAGTCGGTACAGTGTAAGAATTTTTGTACAGATTTGAATATCATGTTTATTCATTATTTACTTATACATGCTTTTTTATGTAGTGAATTCATTTTATTGGTTAATTGGATAATTATATGTGTATACAGCAGTTATTTAAACAGATATGAATTTTAACTGTGGCTTTCTGAGGAAGTTCTGGTGAATAAAAGAATGAAAGCACTTAAACCTCATTTTTTAAAGTGCCTGAGTTTCCATTTCTGTTTTAAATTTTGCTACCTTGTTGCATCATTGCTTTATTAAATTGGGTTACTTGCAAGTTACATATGACTTGAGCAGAGTAAAAAAGAGAAGTGAGAAGAACAGCAGAGGCTATCTGCTTTCTTGTATTATTAGACATATATGCTTTGGCTCTATGGAGTGAGCCTAGCTTTTGCTGTGCTTTCATTCTTACGTGTTAGATATGGTAGTCAAATGTCTGGTCTTAATCAATAATTAGGGAAGAAGAAGAGGGAATAAGTTATGAGTGGTAGTACAGAATATGTGAAAATCTTGATTTGATGATGAGCATTAGCATGACTGTCATGGTTCTAATCTTGATTAAGCATTGTTTTAAAGGCCTGGTAGTTTATCAGTGAGTTTTATTTATTCTGAAATGGTGTTCCAGAACTTGGAGTCATAGCAACAGTATATGGTGTTCCCTGTTGAGTTAGCTTTTAACCAGAACAGAGATCCTTGATAGGGGATTATGGCAGTAAGATATATATTTTTTTAATGCTGGGCATATATGTGGATAGTAAAAATGTTTATATAAAGATACTAACTGTGGATATTTCAGCTAGTCATTTAGCTTGTACCAATTTAGCTGTTTTAAGGCTTGGTAATGGTGAGGTCTATGTGCTCAATAAGTGTCAAGTTTATCAACTTTATTATAGCAGGAAGCTAGCCTGAATTTAAGTGTGGCGTTTACTTTTGTCAGGATGGACAAAGCATAAGAGGGCTGGGAGTATGTAGGCTGAGGCTAGAGTTTTTCTTGTTATAACTGAAATGCATTGTTTAGCCCTGTAAAAGAAGCCTAATTATTGTGAAGTTTTTTTTATGTTTGCAGAATATGGTGGACAAATCTGAGATGGTCCTCTATCTCAACACCTAGTAGTTTGGTAAGGTATAATACAAACTACCAATAGTATTAAATAAATGCTTGTTTATAGGATTATACTGATACCATGAAATAGTGGAAATACAAATTAGTGTGTTAGGGGATTATAAGAGTAAGCTGCAGCAGTATTAAAATGTTAGCCTTTGTAGTATATTGAAAACTTGATGTATTAATGAAAGATTAGTTTTTCAGAGAGTACTGATAATATGACATTATGTAGATGCAAAAGGTATTGCCAGGTGAGCACCAGTAGATAGCTGGCTAAGAAAATCATGGCTAGGGTATTTGATCATTAAAGAAGATTATTTTTCTTTTTCTTTTGGAGTGTACTGATAAGGTAAGAGCTATGTAGTTGTCATAGGTTTTCCAAGGTGGTATATTAGGATATGATTGTTAGTATAACAGTAGTAGAAGGAGTTTTGCTGAGTGGATATAGTATATATTATCTAAAGGTGTACTATAACACGATTAATGGTTTAATAGCTTTGGGAATGGATTTGCTGAGAACCTATAGATAGGTAGTTAAGATCTCTGGTAGAAATGAAGGTTGGGGAGTGTTAGTGTTTGAATCAATGTAGAGTAAGTGGGGTGGGTGGGAAATACAGTAGTGTAGGGGAACAAAATGAGCCTGAGTCAAGTAAGGGTGAACAGAGCAGGTTACATTCAGCAGAATTGTGCATGTTCCAAAAAATCTACTTGTGAAAGATGCAAACAGGTAAGTTTGTAGACACTATATTATAGTGTAGATTATATATTTAATTTGTCCTCCACAAAAGCATTAAGCAAGGGGACAGATACAAGAAGTAATGGCTCAATAGCAATTGCAGTATTTAAAATGAATTACATTGGGTTTATGAAAGGTAGCACTACTAGTACTTCTTTTAAGAGAAAACAACCTGGAGGCTATAAAGTTTCTCAATAACCAAAAGGAGGCAGTACTCAACTTCAGTGCTGTAGATGTAAGGAACCAAATGAGGAAAGTGAACACCAGGAAGGCTGCTGGCCCTAATAGCATTCTGGGGAAAGTATTAAAAAGTTGTGCAGACTAACTCAGCATAGTCCTGACAGACATCTTCAATATCTTGCTTGTCAAGGAAAACGTACCAGCATGCTTCAAAGTTACCAACATAATCCCTCTGCCCAAAAAAGCCAACTCCACCTGCCTAAATGATTACAGACCAGAGGTCCTTACATAAAATGTAATGAAATACTTTGAGAAACTGGTTAAAAAGACATTTGACTACAGTACTACCCCAATCCTTTGAACCACTCCAGTTTGTTTACTTGGCAAGCAGATCAACTGCTGATGCCATTTTGGTGGCACTTCACCTCACACTGGAGCATCTTGAAGAGAAGGACAACCATGTCAGGCTGTTGTTCATTGATTTAAAATCAGCTTTCAATATGATGATTTCAATGCAACTTAAAGAAAAGCTAATCAACCTTGGCATAAATAAAGGGCTGTGCAACTGGATCATCAATTTCCTGACTAGAAGACCACAAAGGACCTGTGCTGGTAATAACACTTAGGTTCATAGGTAGGCACTAGGCTATTGGCCCTAGGGCCTATGCAAGCCTAGCCAAAAAGTTACCCTGGCTTTTGCCACCCAAGAAAATTATTTTCCTGTGCCCCTGTCAAGCAGAACCACAGAAGTGATCCCTGGGGTGAATTTCTTATTACCCATCCAATCATCAAGATTTTTCTTGAAGAGTGCTAATGAGGAGCTCTGTTTGACATAGATAGGTAGTCTGTTCCAGAGTATGGGAAGTCTCTGGGACAGGAATCTATCCCTCCAGTATGTTCTGTTTATTGTGGTGACAAGGTTTAGGTCCCTAGAGCGTGTAGGTCAGAGGTATTGGGATTTCTTTAAGTGGAGAATGTCCAACAGCTCTGGGTTTGACATAGCTTTGTATGTTAGGCAGAGATCGCCTTTGAGAAGGCAATATGTGACGGAGTAAAGCTGAAGTTTTTTAAGATGGTCTATATAAGGCATCTGTTTGAGGCCAGTAATCCTCTTTATGAGGTATTTTTGTGGCCTTTCCATTTGTTGTAGATGTCTTGTGAGGTACATACCAAAAGGGGCATTGTACTCTATAATGGGATTAATGAGTGATGAGTAGAGGGGAACAATGATCTCTTTTTCTCTGGATGAGAAACCTTTTGTGATGAGGTGTGCCACGTAGAAGGATTTCCTGACCACTGTGGTGATGTGATTATCAAAGGGGAGACTACTGTCCACCTGTGTCCCAAGGTCTCTTATCACACTTTCAGTATTAAGTAAACTACCGCCTATGTGGTAGCTCATGGGTACAGACTTTTTTACCAAAGGGGATAACAATGCACTTTTTGGCATTGAGCTTGAGACCATTCTTTGACACCAGGCATCTGTCTCAGTGAGGTCCTTTTGTAGGATGTCCACATTGTTAGGAGTTTTGATTATGGCTCCTAGTTTGCAGTCATCTGCGAATTTAGTTAGTCAAAGACCTTCTGTGTTAGCTTGTACTTCAGAGAAGTAGATACCAAACAGGAGAGGACCCAGGACTGAACCCTGTGGTACTCCACTTGTCACTGGTCTGAAGTCTGATTTGGAGTCTGATACTTTCACAGTGTGGGTTCTGTCAGTAAGCCAGTTGGCAACCCATCTTGTGACATAGGGATTTATACCTAGTTTAGTGAGTTTATCTATAATTCCAGAGTGGGGGGATGGTGTCGAACGCCTTGGCGAGATCTAGATAGGCTGTGTGAACCACCTTACCCTCATCTATGGCTTTGGTGACTACTTCAGAGAAGTCTATCAGGTTTAGGAGACATGATCTGCCTTTTACAAACCCAAACTGTGTGGGGTCTAGAGTTTGGAGATCTCCAGTGTATTTGTTTATGAGTTCCATGATGATACGTTCCATAGCTTTGCAGACGAGGCTTGTCAGGCTAATGGGGCGGTAGTTCCTGGGGTCTGTTGTGGCCCCCCCTTTGTGGAGTGGGATAACTGTCATGGTGCACCATTCAATGGGCACAAAGCCTGAGGTGAGGCTATGATTAAACATGGTACTTAGGTGAGGTGCCAGTTCATTCTGTAGTTCATGTAGAAGGCAGCCTGGGATGTTGTCAGGTCCCATGGATGCTGTGTTCTTGGCTTTGGAGAGTGAGGTTTTTACCTGTGCAGCCGTGATTACAGGAACTTTGCATTCTTCCGGTATAAAGATGGGCCCTTTTATAAAGATGGGCCCTTTAGGGGGTGAGAGGGGGGTAAAGTTAGCACTGAACCCATCTGCCAGGATGTTGGCAATATCAGTTGGTTCTGTATATTTAGTGTCATTGAGCTGTAACTCAGAGCAGATCTGAGTGTTGCCATTGAGATTCTTGACATAGCTATAGAATGCTTTGTGGTTGTCTTTAGAATCAGTGGCAATTTTGTTTTCATAACTAGCTTTGGAGGATTTTATGAGGGATCTCAGCTTTTTATTGAGGCTGACCAGGGAGTTCCTCCAATCGTGGGATTTTATTCTTTTTTTGCAACAATTTCTTTCTTCTGTTGTAGAGTTTGTTTATGGCAGAAGACCACCAGATTGGCTTCATTTTTTTTGAGGATAGCATCTTTGTTCTGTTAGGGATAGCACGATCCATGCACTTGTGTAAGTGCTTATAAAGTGCATTTGTGTAGGATTCAGGAGTTGTACCTCTATTGTCCATCTGCATGGGTGTCTTGAAGTTTGCCACTTCTGTCTTAAGAAGCTTGAAGTTGGCTTTGGAAAATTTTTTTATGGTTGTTTTCCTAATGGGGGGGTGGGAGCGGAATGTGGATGTCTCGGGTGATTAGCTTGTGGTCGGATCTGACCAACGAGGAGCTGACCTCTGGTGTGGAACACCAGTCACCCATATTGGTGATGACCAGGTCTAGGATATTGCTGTGCCTGGTGGGGGTGTGGATAATTTGATCCAAGGCATTGGAATTGATGATTTCCAGAAAACGTTGAGCAAAAGATTTGGTACATGAGTAGTTTTCCCAGTTAATGGTAGGGTAGTTGAAATCACCCATTATTAGAGTGTTGGGTTATACCTTAATATTTTCCAGTGTATCAAGAAAAGAGGAGTGGGAATCCTGGGGCATGGTGTGGGGTCTGTAGCAAGCTACAATCTGGATTGCGTTTTTGCCCAGAGTTAGTTGAACTTGGATAATCTCGAATATCCTTAATGAATATGGACACACCTCCACCTTTAGTGTTTCTGTCCGGGTTTGGTGGCCGAAAGGTGTGGTATGAATTATAGCCTGGTAATGCAGGGCTGCTCTCTGGAGCTTTGAACCAGGTCTCTGTCACTGCACAGATGTCAATGTTCTCCATTTTAAGGAGTGCCTTGAGTGAGTGCATTTTGAGGTTTAGACTTCTATCATTGAGTAGCATTACCCTCAGATTTTGCTTGCTTGTACCTGTTATGGTGGTGAATTTGTCATTTGAACCTTGCCTAAAAAAGGCACTATAGGGGTGGCAAGAGCCTTTGCCAGTATGCAGAATCCCAAAGGTGACAGGTGCAGGCCATCTCTGGCAAAGCAGCGTGGTCTGTCGATCATGTCATCCCAGTCAGACAGATACTGGATTCCCTTAGAATGACACCAGAAGCTTAGCCAATTGTTAAAGTCAATCATTTTGTCCTTGTACTGTGGTGTCATTCTGGGTGATGGCAGGATGCTACTCAGGGCTAGGGTCATACCTGCCTGGGCTACAAGATCGGAGAGCTCCTCCATGTCTCTTTTCATGTAGTCCAGGGAGATATGTCTCAGGTCATTTACACCAACATGGACAATGACAGAGTCCTATTTGTACTTGTTGTGGAGTGACCTGAGTGCGTGCATTATGTGGCGGATCCTGGTACCTGACAGGCACCTGACAGTAACTTTTTCCTTGTTTAGCCTGGTGAGTGAAACATCAGTGTGCCTGAATATAGAGTCACCTATGACTAGAGTGTTGGGTACATTATGCCTTATGGGCTCTAGTTGAGTGGCACACTGAGTATTTGGGCTATGTGTCATTTGGGTTGTGTTGGGGGGGTTGAGGTTGCTTGCATTTCTGCTTTGGAGGTCTCTGTTGTTTGGACAGATTTGTACTGAGAGCCTCCGCGAATGTAGGTGTGTGTTTTGTGCCTCTGTGTGTGTGTTTTGGTGGTGTAAGTTTTGAGGGACTATGTGATGAGTGTGGTGCGGTGCACGTGTTTACCTTCTCCTCTTGAATGTCTAGGCCAGTCTTTGGTGAAGAGAGCTTTGCTTCCAGTTTGACTATATAAGTGCATCTCTCACAGGTCGTAGTGTTGGGTGGTAGGAGGAGAGGGTTGTCTGTGTACATGAGGCAATTGCTGCATTGTCTCATGATGCCCAGATTCATCAGGTAGACAGGAGAAAACACCGGACGCTGACCTTTAGACATGCCTGAATAAGTGCTTATCTATTAAGTACTAAAAACTGTTTTCCTCTAGACAAGTGAGGAAAATTGAGTACTGTAGTAATTTGTAACTTAACTTATTTAGTGCTTTCAATGAGTTCTGAACAAGTGCTGAGCTCAAAGAAACAGATGAGTGCTGAAACTAAAAAGCTGGCTAGTTGCAAGGGAAATTTTGAAGAACAGACTTTATGGCACCAGGAATAGTTTAACCCCAGTTAAGTGGGGGGGAGGC
The DNA here is from genome assembly GCF_019279795.1 of Protopterus annectens. Lineage (NCBI taxonomy): Eukaryota > Metazoa > Chordata > Ceratodontiformes > Protopteridae > Protopterus > Protopterus annectens. Next base: position 675,395,907 of record NC_056748.1, on the reverse strand, counting down.
TTAGGAGTTCACAAACAGTCCTGGACACAGCAAATCCATATCTGTACAAGACCTGCCACAGGAAAGGGGGGAAGCAAGCTTAGAATTTTTTTTCCAGTAAAGTGGAAATGGAGAAAGCTGGAACAGACGTTAATTCAACATTAAGAATCTGAGTGGGTTGGCCTTCACAAATGTTCTCTAGTAGATTGAGTGAACTAATGAAACTAGACTGGGAGGAGTGTCACAGATCAAATATACAGTATGGGCAGGCAACTGCAAAGCCACCAAGTATAACAACACACAACACTAGGGAGGGTGGGTGGGAAAATTAAAATTACAGTTCCTAGCTGTAGCCACTAAATGAAAGTTTTAAACAGATCAAAAAGCAGACTTGAGAATGCTTTTAACTGTAAACAATTATCAAAAATGCACACAAAAGCTCGGATAGAGCACTCACAAACAGAAAATACAGTTCTCAGTATGTAAAAGCAGTTTACAGTTAAGTAATGTTAAAACAGTATAAAACAGTACATAAATGCAGTGAAACAATAAAAAAGCTTTATAACAGTGCAAAATGTAGTAGATCAACTGTATAGCACAATTATAAGCATTTCAGAAGTGCAGTTCAGTGAAATAAGTGTAAGAAATAAGTTATCCTGCTCTTGGAATCTTAAGGAATTTCCACTAATGCAATGCAATCCAGAGCCTGAGCAATACAAGCAGAACCTTTATAAGACACAGGGTTTATATAGCAGTAAGAATGGAAGAGTTGGAAGATCAGATTACTACTCAGCCCCTGCTATTACCCAATCACTTGTACTACAGAAGGTCAGGAGGCCTTGTTACTCTCAATAATAATGAAGACAATCAGCAGAAAATGGCTGCCAGAAACACAGGAAACTCAAACAAAACTACCAGCCTAGACAACAGGCCTCTATCTAGATTATGCCACTTGAGCAGAACACAGAAACCTCACTTTAAAAGCATAGAAAGAACACCCACAAAGAGAAAGTACAAGTTTCAGTATGAAAAAGCAGTTTACAATTTAGTAGTTAAATAAAAAATGCAATTATAGTAATGCACACTATTACAGTTCCTAGCTGTAGCCACTAAATGACAGTTTTAAACAGATCAAGGAGCAGACTCGAGAATGCTTTTAACTGTAAACAATTATCAAAAATGCACAGGCACTCACAAACAGAAAATACAACTCTCAGTATGAAAAAGCAGTCTACAGTTAAGTAATGTTAAACAGTATAAAACAGTACATAAATGCAGTGAAACAATAAAAAAAGCTTTATAACAGTGCAAAATGTAGTAGATCAACTGTATAGCACAAGTATAAGCATTTCAGAAATGCAGTTCAGTGAAATAAGTGTAAGAAATAAGTTATCCTGCTCTTGGAATCTTAAGGAATTTCCACTTATGCAATGCAATCCAGAGCCTGAGCAATACAAGCCTTCATGGAGCATCACAATCAACACCGGAGTACTCCAGGGCTGTGTGCTGAGTCCTCTACTGTTCACAATCCTTACCCATGACTACTCTAAAAAGCTAGCAACAGCCACATCATCAAATTTGCAAATGACACCACAGTGGTGGGACTCATAAGTGGTGATGACAAGAGTAGTTACAGGAATGAGGTCAACTCCCTGATTGAATGATGCAATAACAACAATTTGGACCTGAACATCAATAAAACAAAATAAATTATTATTGACTGCAGAAAGAGCTCTGCCATGCAGCTGCCCCTCAGGATCAATGGTGAAGAAGTGGCGAGAGTCCAAACTACAAGTTCCTTGGAGTACATATATCAGAGGATCTTTCTTGTAGTACAAACACAGGCCAGGTAATTAAAAAAGCACACCAGTGACTACACTTCCTAAGAAGGCTGAGAAAAGCAAAGCTCTCTATGAATGCTCTAAATACCTTCTACAGTGGAGCCATTGAGAGCATTATCACCAGCAACTGCACTGTATGGTTTGATAACGGCACAATGGCCGAAAGGAAGAAGCTGCAAAGAATAATAAGAATAGCAGAAGAGATTTTGGGCACTAGTCTTCCTAACTTGCAGGAGCTCTTTGAAATGAGAAGTAAAAAGAGGTCCCATAAAATACTGAGAGAGTCTTCTCATCCAGCGCATGGTTGATTCACTAAACTTTCATCTGGTAGAAGGTTACAGAGTATCTGCTACTGGACCTCCAGATTCATGAACAGCTTTTATTCAACTGCAGTAAGACTCATTAATGCAGATTTAAATCTTGATGTATCAAAATTATAATAGATTATTATGCTCTTATTCTTTTTCTTTGTTTTTTTCCATACAATAATTCTATATATTTATTGCATACTAAAATTAATATATTCTCATTCGAGTGCAATTCCAATCACTTCCTTATGTGCAATATCACCCAATCTCACTTCTGTGTATAGTGTACTTTTCTTTTCATGTGTTAATAATCTAGTAGTCAGTGTTGTGCAGTGTATATAAATAATGTACAGACGTGTGTCAGCTATCTAGATATTTACTTTTGTATTTCTGATGTCATTTGACTTGCTGATGTACACTAAATCCATCAGTGATGGGTCGGAGGGTGCCTAGTATACCATACACAGGTCATCTTTTAGCAGTGTATAGTATATCAAGTATAGTGACAGGGCTTTGAGTCAGTCCATGCAGGACATATTGTTTAGGCCTTGCATCCTTTCAGTAAGGTACATCTGTGGGTGTTCTAGTACTTGCATGTGTCTCAACAGATAAATGTCTAAAGGGACATTATATTCAATGAATGTTATAATGAGGCTGAGTAAAAGGGAATGATGACTTCCCAAGATCTAGACACAATACTTTTGTTTATAAGCTGTGCAATATAGAAGGACTTTCTTACAACAATGGACAAATAATGATAAAAAATTAGGTCACTAATCACATGACTTTCCAAATCCCAAACAAATGGGTCAGCTGTTAGGGGTGTATTATCAGTGTAGTAGTTCCCTGGAGTAAAAGGCATCCCAAAAGATACAATAATGCATTTTTTTTGCATTTACTTTCAGACCATGATTTTGACACTAATCATTTATTTTAGACAAACCTTCCTTCAGATGGCTAGGTCATTTGGGGATTCAGTGACTGCTCCTAACTTCCATTCATCCATAAACTTAATCAGCCAGAGCCCTTTGGTATTGGATTTTACATCAGAAAAAAAATGCCAAAGAGGAGAGGTCCCAGCACAGAAACCTGGGGGACACCAATTGAGACTGATTTGTGTGTAGAGGTAATGTCCCCTATTTTGATTATCTACATTCTATGTTTGAGCCAGATGGCAATCCCACAGTTGACATAGGGTTTTGTCAAAGTTTTTTAGCTTTTATGCTATGCTTAAGTGGAGAATTGTGTCAAAAGCTTTGGCCAGGTCAAAGTATGCAATGTTTTGCCTTCATCCATTGCTTTAGTGACCTTTCCCAAAAAATCCACCAGGGTGAATAAACATGACCTTCCCTTGATGAATCCAAACTGAAATGGGTCTAGTATTTGGAGGTTCCCTATATCTTGACTGATAAATCTGTGGAAGGTCCACTGTTATGCAACAGAATGACTGTAAGTGTTCTCCATTCGCTTGGTGCAAAACTTGTATGGAGGATTAGACTGAACAGTGTTGTTAGACGTATGACTAAATCTTGCTTCATGCAATTTAAGATACATCCAGGAACATTTTCAAGACTCATTGATAGAGTATTTTACCTTTTGATAACGGTTTTAGGGCTTGGTCTTGTGTAATAGCTGGAGGTAAGCTAGTTTCAGGTACATCTCCAGGGAGAGACGATGGGGCAAGAGATTTATAATTAGAACTAAATTTTCTCAGCCAGTAGGTTAGATATATCTTCTTCTGCAGAGTGGGTAACATTGTTCACAATCAGCTCAGCACATTGCTGAGTTGTGTTTTTGAGATTATGAACATAACTAAAAAAATGTGTGCTGTGATTGCCTTTGGCTTGGTTAACTATTTCAGTCTCACTTGTCTTTGGTGGGGGTTATTAAGCTTGTGAGTTGTCTAACATTCTGGGAATTCTTCTTCTTATTTTTGGTCAAAATCCTTTTCCTTGTACTACAAGCCTTGTTGCTATTATGATTCCATCATGTGTTTGCCCTGCACTTATTCCTACAGGGTACAGCTGCATCTATGCAGGTAAAATATATATATTTTATATATATATATATGTTTGTGTGAAGCAACTTAGAATATTTTAACATGTGACAAATGTTTGTCTGGAACAAAGGCGAAAGAAATTGGCTATCCTCTTTTATCACAATCTGACATCTGAATTGTATGTTGATGTGGCTTTCACTACCTGGTTGGGGTTACTAAAAAGCTCATGTCAAAATCCATTTCTACAGCCTTGGAGTGTGGGGGCCATCCACCCCCAAGAAACACTGAAGGTGTTGTAAAAATAAAATGACTGTAAACTGAGCAAGTGACTCCTCTGTTCTAAACCCTATCTAGTGTAAAACCAGCCCTGCTCAGAGGTGTATACAGAAGGACATTGTAGCTTGTGTAGGGAGCTGATGATGATGTCATTATTTCTTTAACGTTTCTCCCATATTTCAGCGGGGTGCACAAAGGGTCACTAAACATCTACAGAAACTGTACAGTGTACTGTCTAAAGCTAAGTTGGAAACATTATGGTAATTTATATATTTTTTTCTCCCACTGAAATATCTGGTGCACTTACAGGTGGCTATTTTTTTGAGGTGGAGGATTAAAGAAGCATTCTTGATTATGTGTGCCTGATGGCAAATATATTTTATTAATTTTTTTTTCATTTTGTTCTAATCTGACATCTGAGGGGGACACTGCAGATGATTACCTTTTGCAGGTAGGACGAGGAGGCATGTTGTATAGACATAATAACATCAGTGACTTGAAAAATGATTGTAGCCATCTGTCCCTTAATTTTTATCCCAAATTAAGTGCACACGGGATACATAGAAGGTGGCTTTTTTTAGGGAGGCAGGTACTATTTCCAGATATGATTTATATAGCATTACAAGCACTTGTCTTCTGTGTTTACTGTGCACTGCCATTTTTTCTGACTTTGAGCATTTAAAGTTGGATATAACTAATTTCTTCCTTTGAAATAAAAAGTACAAATTTCTTTATATATATGACTGTTTTTCAGGCTATCATTGAATCAAAATGTTGTAAAAAAGTTACAAAATACACCTCAGAGTGTCTATATCTCTGTAGCTTCTGGTACTTAGTGGCCCCTAGACCCACAGCTTAATTTAATTATTACAGTGTAGTCTTGGTCAGTTACAGTGTGTTAAAAGGATTCAGGAAAAAAACAAAGTTGAAGAGCAAGACTGAATTTCTTCCCTTAATCTTGATTTTTGTTTAGGCTATCACTGTGTGAAAAAGTTGTTTAAAAAAATGTAAAATACACCTTATAGACTCTAGAACCCCAGGGCTTAATACAGTTATTTCTACTCCAGTTATTACATTGCAGTCTTGGTCAGTTCTGATGTGTTGACAAGATTCAGTGAAAATCAAAACTGAAGATCAAATCTGAATTTCTTTTCTTAATTATGATTTTTGTTTTGACTATCACTAAATGAAAAAGTTTTAAAAAATGCACCTCACAGCATCTAGAACTCCATGGTTTCTGGGGGTCTTCTGACCCACAAATCTCCTGGCCTAATGCAATTTTTGTATGGAAAGGACTCAGGGAAAAACAATGTTGAAGGGCAAAACATCACTAGATGTAAAGCTTGCTTAGAAAGAAATGTGAAATGCTCCTCCAGAAAAGCATGTAGAACCCCCCCCATGGCTTCTGGGGCACCCTGCGGACCACAGCTTAATGCAGATGTTTTCTATACAGTTATCAGTGCACAATTATGCTTATTAAAAATGTGTTAAATTAATGAGTAAATGCAGTAAAAACTACAGATAAAAACAAAAACTGTGAGAAAAGGGACTAAGGCAGTAATCTGAATGATGTGTGTAAGTCAAGATGGGGGCAACGGCTGGTGTGTGTGTTTGTATGTTTATGTGCGTGCGTGTGCGTGCGTGTGCGTGCGTGTGTGTGCGTGTGTGTGTGTGTGTGTGTACGTGTGTGTCTGTGTGTCTATGTGCTTGGAGGGTGTTCCATTAAGCCCTTTTGCCTATGGCACCAGTTAACTTAAGGCTGACCCTGCACACAGCACTTATGGCCACCTGAGTATGAGAACATTGGGGCTACATTATTTCCATCAGCTCATCCTAAATCATCTCCTTATTGTACAAAAAGATAAGGACAATAATTTCCAAAGGCTGCACCACATTTGGAAGGGAACAAGGAGTGCATAGCATATTCTTCTTCTTATTATTATTATATCATTTTTCTTGATAATGTAATACTGATTCTTTCCATAAAGAATTTTTATACTTTACCCACCCCCATAAGTTTCAATCATTAGGAGATATAATTTTGACAAAACTTCATTTCAGGTGGGTACCATAAAACTTTCATATCAAAAGAAGAAATACAAGGAGATGATGATTAGTGCATCTTTGTCACTTTCCACTATTTCTGTCATTCCACCATGTCATGAAGCATACAGTGAGAGTTGTCCGAAGATCCTGATTCAGAGCTAGCTGCTCCAGTTAAAATATGATAATGTTTACAGAGGACAGCAGTAGAGTAAATGTTTTTTTTACAACAAACACTGCTCTAATACAGGTATTAGAGATTTATCTATTCAGAATAGTTTAAGAAAACAATAAACTTTGCTAGAAAGCAAATACAGCAGGACACTTGATACAGCAATCAAAGGACATTATATTACACAGAACTAGAATGATAAATTCACCTCATGTCTAGTTAGACCGGACAACTCCATGACATTACTCCAGGTCCAGGTTACGGTAGTTAAGGCCCTCATTCAAGTCATAGCCAGTTTTAGATCCCCCTGTGTGGGTCACAACACCCACGAAGTCTAGTTGACCAAACCAAAGACAATCCAAATTTTACTGGACACACTGGTTATGGGAGATTTTAATTATCCCACCATCAACTGAGAAACCTTCACTGGCTCACAAGTGCAAAAGTTCCTTGACTTTGTTAATTTAAATGCCTAGGAACAAATTGCGCATACCACGAGATGGGGAACAATCATTCTGGATCTGGTCATCACCAACATGCCAAACAGATGAACTGCCACAACTGTCAGACACTTATTAGTTAAAACTGACCAAAAATCAGTCACCTTCAAGCTGGCACTAACACCAGAACTCACAAAGGGTAAAAATCAGACTAAAAAACTTCACCAAGGCAAACTATACCCTCCTAGGTGAAGCAATAAATGCATCTCAAGCCCCATCGCAAGCTGGAAGTGGTGACTACACTGAAGCATGCACTAAAGCCCTGTACAATCAGTTGCATAAGTGTATAAACTTGGCCATACCAAAAAGAATAAATGCCAGATCCACAAGTAAAAACAAGCTGCGATGGTGGACAGCCAGCATCAAAAAACTTTACAATAAAACAAAAAGTTGCTGTCCAAGAAAACAAAGGCAAGGCCCCAACAGTGGAAAAGCACTCTCCTCAGTCTCAACAGTCAAATAAGGCAACTTGTCAAATCCTACAAGGGCTCCTTTCAGAGAAACTTAGCAAGTACAGCAAAGGATAACCATAAGGCCTTTTACAGCTCCACACATAACCTAATGTGTAGGACCCAAGCATGTGCAGAACTAGTGGCCAATGATATCAAACACACTGACCTCAAAGAGAGAGCACACATGCAAGTGGATACATCTGGCAAAAAAATTCACTCCCTTATCCCCTCCTAACTTACAACAAACTTCCCCCCACCCTACATATCTGAAGAGCAGGTCCGCAAAGCCTTGTCCAAGGTAAAAACACAGACTCTATGGGACCAGATAATATTCCAGGCTGTCTTCTAAACAGGCTAAAATATGAATGCATATCACCACTAAGTGCACTTTTCAATCATAGCCTAACCACCGGCTTTGTTCCTGTGGAATGGAGAACAGCAACAGTTATTCCCCCTCCACAAAGTGGCCTAACAAAAGACACGGGGGATTACAGACCCATAAGTCTGACAGCCTCATCTGTAAGCCCATGGAACATATCATTATGGACTTCATAAATAAAGACATTGGTGACTTAAAACCCCCAGATCCTATCTAATTTGGGTTTGTGAATGGCAGATCCCACCTGTTAAATCTGGTAGATTTCTTTGAAAATGTGACCAAGGCTATTGACGAGGGCAAATCTGTGCACACACCATACCTCAACCTGGCAAAGGGTTTTGACACAATCCCACATTCAGGCATTAGCTATAAACTTAGCAAATTCAATGTAAATACCCTTCATTATAAGATGGGTTGCCAGCTGGCTCACAGACCAGACATAGACTATCAAAGTGGTGGACTCCCCTCAACCAGCCAACATTTTACCAGTGCTGGGCCCCCTACTGTTTGGTATATACTTCTCTGATGTTCAGGTCAAAACTAAGGGATTGTGGCTGACCAAGTTTGCAGATGACTGCAAACTAGGTGCAATCATTGAATCCCCAAATTATGTCAATATACCCCAGGAGGGTCTCATGCAGACAACAGCTGCTGTATTAGTCACAGTCTCAAACTGAATGCAAAGAAATGCATCAGCATTCCCTTTGGCACAAACTATATCACTTCACACTATCAAATCAACAACAATAACCTAAGAAACCATGACATGGTAAGGGACCTGGGATCACAAGCTGAATGCGACCTTAACTTCAGCCACCATGTGTCAACTGTAGTAAGGGAAGCTTTCTACATAGCACACTTGATTAGTAAAGGCATTGCCTCCAGAGCAAAAGAAGTTATAACTCCCTAGACTCTGCACTCATCTGGCCAGTAATTGAGTATAATGCCTCATTTGGCATATACCGTACTAAGCACCTGCAGCAACTAGAGTGACCTCAGAGGTTTCTAACAAAGAAGATTATGGAGCTCCAGCATGTGCCTTACACAGACTGACTGAAGTCCTAACACTATAGTCTGTATCATATAGACTTCTTAGGGGAGACTTATAACTGGCCTACAGAGCAATCCAAGACCCAAACCTAATGAACTTGCTGCATATCTGTAAATCAAATGGGACTCGGGCTACCAATTCCAGGGACCTAAATATGGCCATGTCTGGAACAGGATACCAATTCATGTGAAGCAGAACTTTGCTATGAAACTGTTCAAGAAGAACCTAGACCTGTGCATGGGGCACCATAAATTCTTACTGGGGATAGAGCCCACAACCCTCCTGGACATGGGCAGTCATCACTAAATGCAATGCTGGGTTTTGACTAGCATTTCTATGGTATTACATTAGGATGAAATGGCTAATCTTAAAATTACCTCCAGGTCGATATCCAAGTAATCTCCTATGTTCCTATCATTCTACGATCAAGAAGACTATGTTCATTACATCTGCAATGTTTTCTTAAGTGAAAAGATTTAAGAAGTGCTGTAAGTAATAGACAAACTATGAGCTAATATCAAATAATCTAGTTATGACACAGGGCTTGACAATTGTAGGGCTGCTGTTTTGACAGTGTTTATGATGCACACACAGGTGTTCAGAAAATATCCACATGCAATAACCAAGTCATTTGACTTTTACACACTTCTAGATGCTCATTATACATTGCAGTTTGAATTAGGTGGCAATGTTTTTATTTTATTGTGGAAATATTCCTTTATACTGTCACTTGTATATTTGTAAGAAGTTGGCAAAAAATTAATAGTGGCTTCAGCTGCAGATCCTGTTAGCAAATCCTCAGACCTCTTTTGGTGTTTATGCCAAATGTGACCATCCTATTTATGATACAAGAACTATGAGTGCAGGGACATACCAACAGAGAGGCCCATGTTCCATTCCTCAGAGCATGTGGTTGTGGGGTGGAGCATTCAGACTGTAATGAAGGTATATTTGTTGCTTTTTCTGTACTTTCTTTCTTTTATCATTTATATATTTTTTAAATGCTTAATTTAGTTTTCTTCATTTAGGTGTGATTTAGCTTCAGTATTTTAGATTTGAGGTTTTGGTCAGCCGGGGTGGTGCAGCAGTAGCGTTGTTGCCTCACAGCAAGAGGTTCTCCCGTTCAATTCTCGGCTGGAGTGCAGGAAGTGCCTTCTTTGTGGAGTCTGCATGTCCTCCCTGCGGTTGGGTGGGCGTTCGAAAGACATGCGTAAATGGGCATGGGCGTGCCTTCGCTGAAGGTTGAACATCGAGCTGGCACCTTGGCGTTTGTGAAAATCTACTGCCAATCATTAGCAGACCAGAGTTCCGCTGTGGCGACCCCTAACCTGGAAAAGCCGAAAGACAACAACATTTTGGATTTGAGGTTTTACATTCAGTCATCTTTTTATGGCTATATCCTGTAGAAAATGTTCCAGCTTACTTTAACTGTATGTGGAAGATTTACCTATTTTACAACACAGTGGCTTAAAGTGACCAAAGACAAATGTATCAGAGAAACTCTCCAGAAAATTATACTGCACAGTTCAGTACATTTAAAAAGTTGTTATGTTAAAGAAGCATCATGAGAACCGTAATACTAAAATATTTAAGAAGAATTTGGATTGACATCATGGTCCATGGTGCATTGTACTATCCCACCATGTTATAGGATGGGACTTTGGATGTTTATTTGTTTGCTTATACAGATGATGGCGAATAAATTGGTTATAAAATGTCATATTGGCAAGTGATGCTGCTGATATGTTTAGTGCACAATCTGACATTTAAAGAGGCAAATCAATCTTAAGTTACTAGTAAAAACCAGTTTGTATGTCATATGTACCACTGAGGTTATTTATGCTCAACATATGTCTATGAACTGCTACTTTCATTGAAGACCGTATATGTCATAACACACAGCTAGACTTCACAGCGCACTTGTAACACACTATTACAAAGAGATTGTGCCTGCTGCCTTCATGTGTATGTGCATTGAGTTTCTCAGCTGGGCTAGGCTGGGCTGCTTATATTTCAGAATTATTGCCTGCTGCATGACCCCCAGGCCAACATCTTGGTTTTCATAGCATTTGTGATAATGATTGCTGACACTAATGTCCATGGAGAATGCCTGCCTGAGTGCTAAAGAGAGCAATATAATGCACTACTTCTTTCATACTCAGTTCAGTGGACTGCTGCTGGCCCCATATTATGGTCCAGTTCATATAATGGATGCATGGTATGACCCAGCGGAGCTACATAGTGAGGCTACTTATATCCCAGATCTGGCGATGAACTCAGTCACCAGCATGCTGACCTGTGGGGTACTTGTCTGATCATTTCCTTGATTCATACATGTATGGATTGTGATGCATTCATAGCTAACAATTCAAGTTTACATTCATCTGAGACACTATCTATCATGATGTCATTAGTCTGTATTATCCTTTTATTCTCATTGCAATAGGTTCATAGGTGTATAGGAGGTTACTAGGCTATTGGCCCTAGGGCCTTTATAAGCACAGCCATGCTATACCCTTTGTGACATCCAGCTATATCCCACTGGACTGCAACCAATAGACTGTGACCTACCCCACTATCCTGGGTCAGTAACTAAGTTGCTTCAATCATCACTACTGACTCCAATCTGGGACTGTCACTTAAACATAAGTAATATTTCACAATTTTCCCCTAAGAGCACAACAGGAACATACTCTATAATCTATGACTGGACTGCATACTTCTGTCCACCCCTAACTAGACACTTCAGAGCAATGTCCCAGTTTAAGACCTCTAATGCACTCAAAGTAAATTTAAATCTCACACATCCAAACACATCTGGGAAAGCCTGACACAGATTTCCAAATGTGTCCCTTCCCCAAAATAATATGGTAATGCTGCCACCAATCAGAGTGTCTTCATGCCCTTCTAAAGGAGTGTCCAATTTTGAAAATTAAATATCAAAATAAATGATAGCTGTGATGAGAAGCAGCCCGGCCTTCGAGGTGACCTGGGGAGTATCAAGCAGGCATAAGCACTCCCTAATCTCTAAAGAACACACTGATTTCCAGCTACAATGTAAGGTAATGAAAAAACATGTAATAATAAGTAAAATGATTACAAGAATGTAAATCAATAATTTTCAATAAACACCAAAATTCAATCAACAGAAATGTAAAATTAAATGGTAGGATAGAAGTCCATCATTCTAGAAAAACTATCTTAATAACTAAGCTTTCCTAATCTAACTAGAGAATACTGTTCCTGTTCTAATCTAAAACATAACAGCAAGGCAAAGGCAGGCTTACAGATTTTGGTGAGTTCTCTTTTCTTCAGGTATCACTGCACAGCACTGTAACTGACTGCAACTCTTCACAAACTGTTCAGTACTTGAAAAACTGCACAGTGTAACAGTCTCAACTGTCTCATTTTAAAAATAATGGAGTGCTGTTTGAAAACATTCTTTTTCCTGTCAATCAGCTGTTCAAATAATCACATAGCAACTACAAACATTCTAATGACATCACCTACTGTTCAGCTGATTTTCCACAGTACTTTAGAATCTCCCTCTCAAACGTGCATTTAGAAATGTATCAGAACATTGACAGATTCTTTAAACATTCTGTTTAAACAGGGAAATACTCAAAAGTTAAAACATTTATTTACATTTTCACAGCTAGACATGCTGACATAAAGTACAAGTTATTCTAAGAATTTACACAAATCTCCTGCCAGACGTGTTAACACAGATGACAGTGTTTATATTTTTTTCACTTTTCTCCTCCCTTATGACTCAAGCATGATTTTCAACTGACCATTGAAAACCAACGCTTGAGAAATATGGGTCTACCTGAGAATATCAACCTTCTCCTCTCCTGGGCAATCCATCCACATTGGCATTATTATCCCCACTGCAACGTTTTCTCCTTTTGAGGAACCTTGGCTGAGCACATCCCCACCCCATAATTTGAAACATCTACCTGCACAATAAATTCTTTATTGTAATCTGGGCTGGCTAACACAGGGGGTCCTCCTAAAATCTCTCTTAGTTTTTGAAATGCCGTTCACAATCTGTGGTCCATACTACCTTGTCCAGTTTATTCTTCCTAGTTAGGTCAGAAAGGGATGCACCTATGGTACTGTAATTGGGCACAGATTTTCTATAGTACCCTGTTGTTCCTAGAAATGCTCTTACTTGTTTCTTAGTAACACGAACTGGCCACGCTTGAATAACTTTCACTTTAACAGTTTCTGGCCTAATTTTACCAGTTCCCACTCTGTGTCCTAAGTAAGTGACCTCTGCCATACCCACTTGACACTTACTGGGTTTACTGGTTAGTCCTGCCCTACTTAATCTATCCAAGACCAAGACCTCCCTCACATGTTGGACAACAAATGCCTGTAGCATAGTCTTCAATGTAGATTTTAACCTCTCCATGTGACCATTAGTCTGGGGATATTAGTGGGTATTCTTTAAATGTTTCCCCCCACAACACTTTCACAGACAAGTCAGCAGGTCTGATATAAAGTTGGCACCTTGGTCAGTCAGTATTTTCTGTGGGAAACCTACTCTTCTGAATATGTCTAACAAAACATTTGCCACCTTTTTTACATCAATATCACCTGCAAAAGGAATATTAGGAACTTTAGCTAGAAGTGGAAGACAGTAGGCTCTAGGCTCTACCAACTGCTGATCTACCCTCACCTTCTAGTCCTCCTTTAGGAGTCCACTCTTTATACTACAAACCTTCCTTCTCTGCCTTAATATCCCCAACAAAAGGAATATTAGGGACTATAGCTAGAACTGGCAGATGGTGGGGTCTAGGCTCTACCAACTGCTGTACTACTTCACCTTCTAGCCCACCACCAGGAGTCCACCCTTTATGCAACAAACCTTTGTTCCCATATACAAACTCCCCTCTTCCTTGAACTTCAAGTGCTTCCTTAGTCATCTTCCACAAGCCTTGTACTGTAGGGTCTGTAAGTTGAGCCTGTCTCAAATGTACATTTGTGACCATCCCAAGTTCCCCTTCCAAAGGAAGCCTAGTATTTTCAGACAGGTGTACCTCACTGTCAATCTGGGTATTATCACTCACCTCCATTCTCACAGTCATTATGTCCAAAGGAACATCAGAAGCCCACAGCAGCTGTGGCCCTCCTTCAGACTTATTGCTACCAGATAGCACCTTCTCTGAAACAGCCACCACACCAGTCCCAGCTTCAAATATGACATCTTTCAGGGTCTCTCCCAGACTACCAGACCTACATACCTTTCTCCAAGCCTGACTGAGTGTTATTGCATGTACACAAGGTACTTCATTATCATAGTCATTCCCTATCTGGACATCTACAGGAATATCCTTGGACACACCAGCTTGCTTGATTCCTCTTCCACTGTCCCAGTCAAGATGAACCCTGGCCAAAGGTATTTGGAATGGGGTCCATCCCAACACTCTGACTGGAGTGGACTGCCCAAGTAAGTACTGTTCTTATTTAACCACTGCAGGCCTCACAATGGTTATATCAGAAGTCATGTCCCTCTTAGCAATTACCGGTTTACTATCTACTAAGATAGTATATATTTTGATGATAATTTTGCACCCCAGTTGGCTCTAAACAACTTACCACTAGCAGTGTGCCATCCACACTTACTTGATCCCTCATCTTCTATTTCTTACCTTGCCTTGATGGACATTTGGCTGCTTTATGTTCCCTCTAGTTACACTTAAAACATTTAATCCCTAACCATGCAGTTGGATTAGTAGTTTCCCCTGTTACTGCTGTACTTTGTTGGAATGGTTTAGACTGCCCACATGGGTTGCCTTATGTCCATGTACAGCAGTGGATATCCCTTTCCTGTACAGTGATGCTCTGCTTGCCAAGTAAAGATCCCCTTTTCACCCCAACGTCTCTCGAGAGTTGCACTCACAGTCTGCTAACCAGACTCTCATGTCATCAGGCAAAGTACTGAAGGCTTAGTCCCGCATCAAAAAGTCTGCCAGTCCCTCAAAGGTGGTGACCTGACACCCACTCACCCATCTGTGAAAGTAAGTACTTAAATCTGCAAAATAATCACACACACTTTTCATCTGCCTTGTGCCTATGTTTACAAAACTTTTTTTTCTATAAGTGTCAGGTGTTTGTTTAAAGCAATCTAGAGGACAGTTCTTAACTTTAACATAATTCAAACAATCTACATCAGACAATTTTGTCATGCCCTGAACAACTTTACCATGGAGTAAGGGAGTCAGAAGCCAAACCCAGAGCTCATGGTCAACATCATAATGTCTACAAACCCTCTCAAAATTATCAAAATAACTATCAAAGTCATCCCCATCCCTGAACTGAGGAAAAAGTTTACTGACCTTTACGGTTTCCGGGGTCCAGTTATTCCCTTCCCCATTACCTCCATGACCCTCACAAAGGGTAAAAAGCTCCACTTCTTGCCGGTGTTATCTCTCATTCTCCTCATGCTGTCTCTCATTGTTCTCAACTTCTAAATGCCTCAGTCTCTCTTTGGTCTCCAGGCATTTGGTCTCCAGTTCAAATTGGCACTGCTTCTCTTCAGGCTCTAGACATCACATTTGCTTCTCAGGCTCCATTCATTCGGCTTCCAGACACAGTCTCTCTATTGATTCCAGTTCAAAATATTTGGCCTCCTTGTGCAGTCTCTCCAACTCTAGATGGATTCCCAGGTCCTCCAAAGAAATTATGGATTGTCCCAACTCGGCAGGCTGCACATCACTAATGCCAAACTGGATATCCACGAATGGCTGGTATGAGCTGTGGCTGCAACCAAGGCTGAAAACTTTTCTTTATTGGTGAGGTTGGCATGCAGAAATCCTCCGGCTTCACACTCCTTAGACAGCTGGATGCTTGTTAGCTTACTAAAATCCTTGGTTCTGGATGCAGTGCTCTTACTTATGAAATATGCAACATAGAATTCCTTCTTTATGGCTGTGGGCACGTGGTGATCAAAGTTAAGGTTACTATCGACCTGTGTTCCCAAATGTCTCACTACAGGGTTTGAAATAAGGGGGTACTGTTAATATTGTAATTTGCAGTTAAT
Source organism: Protopterus annectens (assembly GCF_019279795.1). Lineage (NCBI taxonomy): Eukaryota > Metazoa > Chordata > Ceratodontiformes > Protopteridae > Protopterus > Protopterus annectens. The sequence goes on along the minus strand of NC_056748.1, from coordinate 675,379,859 downwards.
TTCCCTTTTTTGAAATGGATGATAACACATTTTTTTTTGCATTCAGTTAAAGTCCATGGCTTTGGCACCAGTCATTTGTCTGTGTAAGCCCATCATTGGGGGACTCAATGATTGCACCTAGTTTGCAGTCATCGGTGAACCTGGTAAGCCACAGGCCATCTATTTTCACCTGGACTTCTGAGAAATAGATTTCAAACAGTAGGGGGCCCATTACGGATCATTGTGGTACACCACTGGTAACAGGTCCGCTGGTAGAGTCCCCACGTTTGACTGTATGCATTCTGTTAGTGTGCCAGTTGGCTACCCATCTAGTGACATATGGGTTAATTCCCAGCTGGGTGAGTTTCTCAATGATGCCTGAGCTGGGCATTGTGTTAAAAGCCTTGGCTAAGTCAAGATAGGCTGTATGGACTGTTTTGCCTTCATCCAGGGCTTTGGTGACATTCTTGAAGAAATCCATTAGGTTTAATAAGCATGATTTATCCTTAACAAAGCCAAATTGGATCTGGTCAAGAGTTTGAAGATTACCTATGACTTTGTTGATAAGGTCCATGCTGATTCTCTCCGTGGCCTTGCAGATAAGGCAGTTTAGGCTTATGGGTCTATAGTTCCCAGGGTCAGTTGATGGACTCCTTTTGTGCAATGGGAATTACTTTTGCTGTTTTCCCCTCTGCTGGGACAAAGCCAGTACTTAGAATGTTGTTGATGAAAGTGCCAAATGGTTCCACTAGGTCCTGTTTTAGACAATTTAGTAGGCAGTCTGGAATGTTATCTGGTCCCATAGAGGAGGTGTTTTTGGCCATGGACAGTGCAGTTATGACCTGCTCCTTGGAGATACTAGGTAGAGGACTGGTGACAGGTATGCTGTGGAGTATGTCTGGTGGGGACAGGTGGGAGAAGTTTGTGCCAAATATGTCTGCTGGCAGGTTGGCAATATCCTCAGGGTCAGTATGAGTGGTACCGCCCACTACTAGTTCAGCACAAAGCTTGGCCTTCCCTTTTAAAATTCTGACATAGCTAAAGAATGCTTTCTGATTATCCTTAGCTAGGGATGCTAATTTAGCTTCCTAAATTGACTTTAAATTATTTTACATGATATCTAATTTGCTTATTCCAGCTGTGGAGGGTTTCTTTCCTCAGCTGAATAAGTTCCCACTTGTTCTTAGGCATTAGTTTCTTCCTCTTGTTGTATAATCTATTTATGCTTGATGTCCACCAGGGTGGCTTGTTTTTTTGTAAGGACCTTCTTTTGATCCATTCATGTATAGCCAAGTCAATACATTTGTATAGGGGTTTATAATAGAGCATTTGTGTACACCTCTGTATAGGAGTGGTTGTTGAGAGTGGTAACAGGGGTTTAGAAACTATGTATGCCATCGCTTAGAAGGCTATAGTTTGCTTTGGAGAAATTCATCCTTTTTGCTCTTAAGGGAGGGTCAAGTATGATTGTTACATCAAATGAGACTGATTTAGGATCAGACCTTACCAGGGAGGGCAACACACAGGGGGTAGTGCAGAGACCCCCTATGTTGGCAAGTACTAAGTCTAGGACCTTCGAGCCCCTTGTGGGGGTGCAGACTATCTGCTCCAGAGGATTTGTATTAACAAAGTTCAGGAACCTTAGGGCGAGTGTGCTTGTGCTCATATATGACTCTCACTCCTTGAAAGTATAGTTGAAAGGACCCATGGCCAAGGTGTTTGGCTGTATAGTGATTGAATCAAGTAGGTCCAGGTAGGGAGAGTGGTTCTCATGGTTCATGGTGGGAGACTTATAACTAACAATGATATGGAAGAGGGTTTTACCTACAGTTAGTTGGATGTGGAGTAGCTCTAGGGAGTCGTACTGTTTAATTAGTCTTGAGGTGCATTTGTCTTTAATGAAGATGGATACATCTCCACTTTTGGTTCTTTTACATTCATTTTGAGGTCTGAACATGTGGAAAGCATTATAGACTTGTATAGTCAGGTGCTCTCTGCAGCTTTGAACCATGTCTCTGAGACTACGCAGACACTGGCATCTTCCAAGGTAAGGAGTGCTTCCACTGAGTGCAGTTTCCGATTTAGATTCCTAGCATTAAGCAGCATAACCTTGAGTTTGTCTCTAGTGTTTTTTTTTTGTGTTGGAAATTTTGTTGTTATGACATTGCCTAAAAAAGGCACTATGGGGCAGGCAAGTACCTTTGCCAGGAACCAAAAGTCAAAGGCATTGAAGTCAATTATTTTTTTGTTCATCCTGGGTGAAGGTAGAATGCTGCTTAATGCTAGGGACATACCTGCCCAGGACACATAATGTTAGAGCCTGGTATGTCTCGAGTCTTTCAATCCAACATGGACTATGACAGAGTCATATCAGTTCTTGTTGTTCAGATACTTGAGCGTATGAGTGATCTGATGGACCCTGTCACCTTGCAGGCAGTGGACCGCAACATTCTCCTTGTTCAGCCTGGTGGTGGTGTGGGGCCTTCTGTGTGTCTCACAATGGAGTTGTCTATGACCAAGACATTTGGTTTTGAAGTGTTTTGTCTTAGGGGATTATTAGCTGAGAGACTTTTGTGTGTATTATTATGTGTAGTGCATTCTGTTAGGTCTGCAGTGTGTGCAGTAGGTTTGCAATTGGGAGGTATTTGTTCTTTAGGTAGGTTTCTAGCGAGTATCTCTGCATATGTGGGTTCATGTGTTGTGAGCTTGTTATATGCAACAGGTGAAGTGTGTGTGTGCTGACAACCTGTTTGATATCTGGTTTGCTGTTGTGTGAGACAATTGATTCAAATTCATAGTACAGATACATCTCTCACATGCTGTATTTGTTTGTTTTAGGATTAATTGGTTGTCAGCATACATGAGGCAATTGCTACATTGTCTCAGGATGCCCGTGTCAATCAGGCTGATTGAAGAAGTGGTGGGAATCTGTCTATCCATTATGGCAGGTATATACTGTAATAACTAGTGGAGAGTAGGCAAGATGGACCAGATTTTGCTGTAAGACTAACAAAATAGGCTATTCTATGGAGGGCTAAGGGTAGTAAACTGAGTCAATACTTCACAATGCACAACTGAGTTGCTCACAGGACAGCAGTGCGCAGGGGAGCTTAGAAGTGTTCTCTAGCAGATATCTAGAGAAAAATTTCTTTCTAGGCATTTATTTCTATGCACAGCTATACACAGCTTGTGCAAAATCCTGTTGCATGATGCGCAGCTATCTGCAAATACAAGGCTTAAATACAAGTGAAGTTAGATGATTTTAAAAAAAAAGTAACCAAGGGGAAAGCCCAAGACTGAGCCTTATTCCAGCAATCCCCAACTCAGATGAGTCCTAGGCTGCACACTTCTGCCATAGTTGTGCAGGGGGGCCTTCTTAATATAAGATGGCTGTTTTTTGTGCTCAAGTGATACCAAATCATCTAGATTCAGCAAGCCTGAATCTAGTCTATGCTATAAAATGAAAACAGTTTAAATAAAGCATCAGTTTTGTAGAATACTGTTCTCAAAGTGCAAGGTAGGTTTTAAAAATACTTATTTTTCAGCAGATTTTAATGGATGGCTTGGATTTAGTTCCAATTCACTCCAGATCTCTGGCTAAAGTCAACAATCTCTGAGCAGCTATGGTAAACTGAGTGCAAACCCGTGCAAACATGATGCTCAAATACAAGTGAAGTTAAACGATTTTAAACAAAGCAACCGATGGGAAAGCCCAAAACTTAGCCGTATTCCACCAATCTCCAACTCAGATGGATCCCTGGTGCACACTTCTGCCACAAGGGTGCAGTGGTAGCTTTCTTAATGTAAGATGACAGATTTTAGTGCTCAAATGATACCAAACAGTCTAGATTTAGCAAACCTGAATCTAGCCTATGCTATAAAATGCATAAGTACTGGAAATTCAAAGTGCAGAAAATCTTGGTCGCAACAGCAAAAAAAAAAAAAAAAACAGTTTAAATATAGCAGCAATTCAGTAGAATGTATCCCACTAGAGTGTAGACCACAAGTCTTGCTAGTGTGAAATAACTGGTCTATAACCCAAGTCCTTAAACCAGAAGAGAGACACATAGACACAATAAGCCTTCAACAGCAATTCCCAACTTAGAAGGGTTTAGGCTATACTCTCTTAACATAAGAATTCAGACCACAAATCTTCCTAATGTAAAATAACTGGTTTGGAACCCAAGTGCTAGGACCAGAGCAAAGACACTTAGAATAAGAGGCACAATAAACCTTCACCAGCAATTCCCAGATTAGTATGGTGTAGGCTACATTCTCCTGCCACAAGACTCTACACCACAACCTTCCTAATGTAAAATAACTGGTCTGGAGCCCAAGTGCTTAAAACTAGAACTAAAACACTTTCAGAATAACAGACACAATACGCCTTCACCCAGCAATTCCCAGATTAGAAGGGTGTAGGCTATCGTCTCCTGCCACAAGAGTTTAGACCAAAAATCTTCCTAATGTAAAATAATTGGTTTGGAACCCAATTGCTTAAACCAGAACAAAGACACTTAGAACAACAGGCATAATAAGCTTTCAACCAGCAGTTCCCAGCTGAGAAGGGCAGACGCTACCCTCCCCTACTACTAGAGTGTAGACCACAAATCTTAATGAAATATAACTGGCCTGGTGCCCAAGGGCTTAAAGCAAACTAAGAGGCTTAGAATAGCAGTTACAATTTAATCAGGCTACTAACAGGCAGTAGTAAATGCAATATAATAAATGTAATTTAACACATTTAAGAACAAGCAAATTAGAGTAATAAAGCAGGAAGAAGCAAAAATACATTAAAAGTAGCAGAATAAAGTGCATTTTTTAATTTAAGCGGAAAGGGAGGAAAAATAAGAGAATTCAAGATTAAGAAACTAAGAGGTTCCAAACTGATCTCTGAGTACTGGGTAGAATGCGGTGATGAGATGGGACTAGAAGGAGTGTCCAAAATCAGATATATAGTAGGGTGGTCAATTCAAAGGCCACCAAGTTTAAGAATACAAATACAGTTGGGCAAGTGGGTGGGAAAATAAAATGCAGACAGAGATCAGCAATATTCAGAGTACAGCAAGCAAGCCAAACAAGCACTCCAGCTAAACAACGATGCCTCCAAATATTTCTAGCTAAATAAGGAATTCTATTTCTCAGCTCCTCCCACTGGTGTTATTCACTAAAATGCAGACAGAGATCAGCAATATTCAGACAGAGTAGAGCAAGCAAGCCAAACAAGCACCCCAGCTAAACTGAGATGCCTCCAAATATTTCTAGCTAAATAGGGAATGCTATTTCTCAGCTCCTCCCACTGGTGTTATTCACTGTTTGCAAAGGAATTTTTTTCTAACTTTTCTAATCAGCCCTAGGCAAGACCTTTTAAAACTTAACAGGAAACAAAACTTAAAACAAAAAAACGTAATCTAAGAAAAATATAAAAAATAGAAGTAACCAAACCTTAAATGAAAAACTGCAGTTCAAAATAAAATGCAGACAATGATCAACAATATTCAGTTAGATTATATCAAGCAAGCCAAACAAGCACTCCAGCTAAATAGCTAAGAAAGAGCTGACTGATGACTCAGCCTCTGTCCATCCTCCTAACAAAGAGCTGTTATAGGTTCATAGATTATTAGTACTATGCAGATTGTCATTATGGACCATTTTAAGCCTAGCAAATTACCCCATGTGAGAATCAAACCCTGCACCCTGTGTATGTAAGATAAACACCTAAACGATTATGTCAACCTCCCAGTAAATAGATTGCATACCCTGTATTAGAGCCAGGACAATGTGTACTCCAGTCCTACACTTATACCTGCTGCCACAGGACTAAATTAGTACCAAGCTAACTGTCCTTGTAGGCCATTCCAAGCCACGGTAATTACCCCATGTAAGAATCAAACTCTGCACCTTGTGCCTATAAGGTGAACACTTTAACCACTATGCCAACTTCCCACACAGGCACTGGTATTTTTGTTTTCAGTAGTTTTTTTTAGTATGTCTTTAACCATTATAATAATGAACAGAACAGAACAGCTCCCTTATCAATTCTATTTGTGTAGTTTATCTCATTTTGTCTTATTTTGAATCGGCATGATTTTGATTTACTTTAGGCACATGGCACATTATTCCCAGGTTACTAGTTTTAAGGAGGATATCCTCTTGTTAATTGCAATATCTTCAGGTTTGATAGCCAATTCCTTTCTATATCCATCACTACTGTTAGTTTTTAAGGACCTGCTTTGCTCATATTATTTTATTTCCTTTAGATTATTCATTACTTAACAACACCACTCCCCACCCACCACAGCCACCACATGCCTCTCCTATGTTTCCCATGGCAGTAAGGCAATTGACTAGTGAGTGTCTCCTTTTTCACCTGTAACACAACACTGCGGCCAGGTCACTTCCCACATACTCTATTCAACATTTTCCTGCCACTTTCTTCCACAAAAATCACTACCCATCCTAAATATCATACTCCGCAGAGCACTTTCTTCCGCCTTGTGCAGACTGCAATCTACTCCCACTAAATTTATTTTACTTATTCTCTAATACAGTCTCCTTAAACCTTTACTAACTAGCCTTTCAGTCCTGATTGCACAAGTCATGATATACTTTTGGTCTATTCCTTAGCTGTAGAGTCACAACCATTCTCTGTCCATGTATAGTACATTTTAACAGTCAGCATTTGTTTGAATGCCACCACAAGAGAAAACAATGTCTAACAACCAGTTTCACAATTTATGAAATAAATGACCAAATCATAGCAGATTGTTTAGCTCCTGCTACAAAGCATCAAATATTTGAAGAAATGAAGGAAATTAGTTTGCATGTACTTCATGGTTATTCTGAACTATTGTAGAGCAAGTTGTGTGTTGCTCCAAACAATATAGTTACTTATGCATTTACCCCACTCTTCCCTGATCATACATATTCATTATTTCCATTTTTTGCATTGTTTATCTTTGCAATTTAAACTCCTATAAATATGCCACTTCATTTCCCTACTTCGATAATCTACTCAAGATTTTCCCACCTTCACAGGTTTACCTTCCACCTCCTCATTCCAGGTGGAAGCATGGACACCCTGTTAACTCCTCCCATCTGCACCATTCCACCACTCCTCTGAGATGACATCCACAAGACCCTTCTTACTATAGCCCCACAAGCTTCTGCTGCAACCACCATAAAAGCTTCCCAACATCTCACTGTTCCCTTCCTAATCATTACCTTCCTACTTAACTATTCCCTCACACTGTCAAGGTGCTTGTTAATTATGTCTGTCACTATAGTATTATCTGTTTGACCCCTGACTCCATTTCTTCAGCTCCTAGCAATCTTAACCATTGATTTTTCACAAAGTTCACCAGTTTTATAATAACCTTCTTCTATCCCTTTGCTTCCTAACTTCTTGTATCATTTTAACTGTAATAAATAGCATGTGACATTTGACCTGTAGAGACATAAGACACGATAAAACCCAATTCGCACAGATATGAAGAACACTGGAAACACAATAAAAAATTAAGAGAATATAGGCTCATGCGTAAATTATTAAGCAATCTGTCTGAAGATCACTAAAAGTAGAGGTAATAGCCCATATTCAAAGCGTCCCTCCATCTTCACAGAGGATAGCATGGGAGAGACAGGAAGAGAATTTGAATTACTCATCCAACTATGTAGGTTTACCTTGAAGGTGGCAATGGTGCTACTTTGCTTGACATGCAGTCAAAGTTTGTTTCAGATGTAGGGGATATGTTGGAATATGAATCTATCATACCTTGTCATATTTAGCTGTTGATGAGAGTTTATTTCCTATAACCTGATATTTGGGAACCCATTTGTTCTCTGAAGGAACACAAGGTCAAAGAAAGTTGGAGGACTCTATAACAGACTGATGAGTGTGAGACAGTTAGGGTTGCCACCTTTTCAAATGCCCAAAGTGGGACATTTTTGGTAGGAACGTCAGATTTTGCAGGGCAAAACATACCCACGGCCAGTACAAAGGACAGAAATTCACTTTTTGCAGAGACATGATAGTCTTAGCATAAGGAATTATCAACAAGAGAGCCTAGATCCCTTACAACAGTGTCTGACTGGAGGAATGTGCCCCTCTGTGGTATGTTATTTTTTTTTATTTTTAACTAAAATAAACTACATTACATTTTTTCACATTAATTTGGTAACATTGTCCTTGCGCCAATTATTATCATCGTCTAACCCATTTTTAATCAACTCTTTGTCAGCGAAAGACTGAATAACAACATCCAGTTTACAGTCATTTGTAAATGTGAATAACCATAGGCCAGGAGTGTTGGCTTGATAGTCTGATAACTAGATGCAAGTAGGAAAGAACCCAACAATGAGTGTTGTGGTGTACCACTGAAAATGTTTTTGCCTTCATAAGTGGCCTCTAACTGTAACTATGAACTGTGTAAGACAATAAATTATCTATCCATCTCCGAACAAAAGGAATTGGATTCAGATTAGATTTAAAAGCCTGCTAATAATCTCTGCAAGGAGAATAATGTCAGATATACTGTATGTACTGCAAAATTGCTATCTACTGCTAGAGTGACTTTTTCAAAGAAACTAATGAGGTTGAAGAGGCAGGAACTTCCATTTATAAAGAAAAATTGATGTGTCTGGAGTTAAGAAATTTTCAATGTCGAGATCAATGAAGTCCGAGACAATGTTTTTCAGAGCTTTCCATATCAGGCTAGTGAGAGTAATGTGTCTATACTTAAAATGGACTATGGCTGTGCCACCCTTGAGTAACAGCATTACAGTCACTGTTTGCTGGGCTTCAGGAATGTAACCTGTAGAGAGGCTTAGATTAAAGTTATGTAGGGGCTTGGATAGACCATATTTGGTACTAATAATCAGACAAGCTGATATATTTTCAGGGCCCATGGATGATGATCTCTTAGTTTGTGAGATGCTAAGAAAACTTTTTCCATAGTATGTAAAGGTGAGTGGTGTCTGGGAATGCTGATCCTGTGGAATAGCTATAGTTGTGGGTGGAGTAAACTTTGCACTAAATTTATTTGCTAGCATATTAGCTATTTCCCTTGGGTCACAGTGAGCATTATTATTGTGGACTACCTTCAGTTATTGTTGAGCATTACTTCTTAATTTCCTGACATAGTTAAATAAAGATTAGTAGTTATTTTGTATTTTTATCTTATTTGAGTAGCTATTTTAAGGTCATACTCAGTTTTGAGCTTCCTGGTGATTCTCTTAAGGTCTGCTCTACTTTAATTTTGCTCTTAATACAGGCAATTTGAGACTTATTGCAAGTATTCAGCAATTTCTTTTTCTTGTTATATAATTTAGTTATATGGCTATTCTACTAAATATGTTGTTTTTTAATTTCACACAATATTATGTATAGATAGGAACGGCCTTATTAATATAACTATTTAAGTGGCAGTAGAAATTAGGGGCATAGAAAACAGTTTTAGCAATTGGATCCATTAACACTGCCCACACAGAACAGAAACATTTTCATGCATTTCACTGTTACTTCCACATACTGATATACAGCTATATCACTATACCAGTAAATATACATAGTACATTAGATAACAATTTGGCAACATTATTAAAATCCCTTTATCTGAATATCACTCTTAGAACCATGTCAATTTCATATCAATATTAAACAAATGCCATATAACCTCCCCCCCACACACAAATCATACTCTGTTACTCTTTCTTATAGTAACCTAGGTAGTGTTTTCATTCCTTCAAGTACTAATACCAGTCCCAAAATTCTGTCTTTATTTGGCTACTCGGTCATTTATCTATCTTAGTTTAAGTATCAACCTTCATATCATAAAATTCTGTGAGCTTCACATTTAAAAGGCATACACATCACCTTCATTCACCCACAAAATAAATTAAATGTCTCTTATTTTGTCAGTGACACAGTTACGGAAGCAATAATGCCCGACAGGGTGTGTGTGTTAATGTGTAATAAATGCTCACCCAGGGGTGTGCAGAGGCCCTCTACACCCATGGAGAGGTATTAATTACACATTAACACACACCCTGGAGGGCATTATTGTGCTTAGAGAATGGGCTGTCTGTAAACTTTTTGTGTTTTACTTACTTATTTATTTTTTAAGTACTATACAGTTTTTTTAATGTATTTTTGATGTAAAATAGTTCCTCTGCTTAATGATTCAAACTTGCTGTAGTATTGTTAATGGTGTTGGAGGAAGCATTTTACATGAAAAATATATAAAACATAATACAGTACTTTTAAAAAGTAAAATACAACAATTTTACAGAGACCCCATTCTCTCTCTCTCATACACACGTGCACAGTCTCTTCTGCTTTCACACACATTCTGCTTTTATACACACATTCACTCACACAAGATTACTCTCACTCTCACTCCTTATCTCTCACACACAATCTCCTCTGCTTTCATGCATGCATTCATTCACACATGCAGACAGAAACATAAACACACTCATACACACACATACACACATATACACTTTTTTCTGTTTATTTATTTATTTTACACTTGCTAAACAGGAAAAGCACTGCTTAGTGAGTGTAAAGTAATGGCTCGATTGATCTCGTTTTTACTCGCACTCACACACACACTTACACATTCACAGAAATAAACAGACACATACAGACACACACACACACACACACACACACACACACACACACACACACACACACACACACACACACCTTTCTTTTAATTTACTTTTTTTTCCATGCTCCTGAAATCCTCGGTTTTCTATTCTTATTACTGTATATGTAAATGTTATGATTATGGTGCTGATTTATTAGTTACTAGTTATGTTTATAGAGTTTTTGTGTTGCAAACTGTTCTGTAAAAATATATATAAAAAAAGTCAGGAAGAAAAACATCCTCTTACAAAGGACTTTTAACTATTCTCCCAAAACTAATCTATTCTAAACATGTGAGGTGCTGCACTGCACTCCTTATTCCTTTCCTAGTGTAGATCGATGTTGACCTTGTTTACCTAAGTACGTGTTCCACTCTACGTGAAACCCCTTATTCTGTGTCATGTAGACATCCTGTATGCACTACAAAGCATACACAATTGCTATTTTAAGTATGACAGCATTTGGCTTCCTTTGGAATAGCTCAACATAAGTGGCATTTGTATTTTCTATGCATAAATACTGAAGAGTGGGATACTCTTCTTATTGATCATAAAATAATAGTGGACGTTATTTTCTTTCAGTCTTAAAAGCTTGATACGCTGCTGTGAAGCGGCGGACACATTTTTCACTGGCATTACTGATATATTAATACCCTGATGGAGAATGTTCATTTTCCATTTAGGGTCCTGATGTACAGTTTGCCCATTCTCTAATGATCATTATTCTCCCACCAAGCCTATTAAATTGTCAACCGATATGCATTACCTCTCCCTGTCTTCCCTGACCTCAACCATTTTATGTTAAACTGAATAACTCTTCAGCATTCTCATTTACTGTCTTAACAAAAAAAAAAAAAAAAAAAAAACTTCCCTGCATCCAGAGTAAATATGAATCCAGAGTTAGTAACTGATATTCTCTTCTTCCTGTGTTTATTTCCCTCTCAGAGTTACACTATCAAAGTACCTTTCAGTATATTTTAAACTTACCTCTCCTGTCTCTTGTTATTTACAATTGCCAAAGCCCTTGCACTTTAAACCTATCCATGCAAGTTATCCTTTCTGACACTTCAGTTTTTTTGTTAGTCATCTGTACCCACTTCAGTGACACAATATTTTTAGCCTTTGTAAGAACTGCAAAACTGAGCACTGTATTCAGAGGGCTATCTAGTATGTATAATAACAAAATATCTGCTTTACATTTTGTACTCAATAAGCACTCTAAAATGTTGATAACTCTGGCTAGAGCTTAAATCTGCTGGTCTACATACTATGAACATTTTAAAACCCCACAAATAGATATCCCATTACACTAATTTAAGTTTAACCACCATCCATTCATTGTCTCCTCTTTGGGCTAGTTACCACAACTGAATCACCCTGCATTTGTCCAAAATGAAACTTTTAGTTCTCTGTTCAGTAGGTATATGTCATTTTTTCCTTTCAACTACATTGGAAAAGTGAGGGTGTCTCACAGAAGCAGGCAAAAAATAGGAATCCGGGCCAAGCCGAAAGTAAAAAGAGACACAAAGCATAACAAAAGAATACAAAAGGGATACTTGAAAGGTATCTGGTTAGTATTACTCTACGATGCAGAACCTGTGAGCAGTGATGGAAGAGGGAAGGGTAAACATTGCCAGTATCACCGAAACATGAACTGTTAAAGGAACTAGTGACGATGGGAATGCGATTATGGAGGTATGGGTGTATAAGCTGTTTGGAAATGAGAAAAGGCAGAGATGGAGGCGTAACAGCAGCCTGCATAAAGGAGGAGAAAAAAATGCAGATCTTCTTATATGAAGGAAGCTCTAGCAGACTGATACAGTATGGCTTCATTCCAAAGCAGGGAGATAACAGACTAAAATGCAGGATAAATGAATTCAGTAAAAAGAAGAAAGTAAAACCTGTGGTGGTTTAGCATCTGACATGAGCAGAATGGACAGTTCCATTCTCCTTCACAAAGCCAACTAGAAAAAGAATTCAGGATCAGTCCTGACCAGTACTGAGGCAGTTATGGATGTCCACACTAATGCACTATTATCAAGCAGTGATCATGCCACTCTGTGTTTAAGAGGCAAGGGGTGGTAACAACACAAAACAGACAAGAGGTTCAAAAGTTCATAGTTGTGTACTAGGCTAATGACCACTGAGCAATTTTTAAGCCTAGCCATGCATCCCATGTTTATGATAAGTGTTAGTCCTTGGTAGTGTAAGCAGTGGCTTAGGAGATGAAACCTTTAAAGCAGGATCCTGGGAGATGAAGTAACAAGCTGCCTGTGTCCATTAGAGAGATATGTGCTAAACAAGGGTGAACTTCAATTCCTAGTCCAGTTGTCCAGGTTATACAGTGGTGTAGGACTTTCTGAGAGTAGATTCAATTTTACTGGAGGATTATAAAGGGTAAGGTATGAGGGACAAATCAAGCTGTGGGAATTAGTCAGGGAAGAAGTACTCATGGTGATGGACATGCATGCAAGGAAAAGTCTAAACAGCAAAGGAGAAGGTGAATAAGAAAACATAGGAGTGTGAAGCTAGCATTAGGTAACAGGCAGAGTCTACAGGAAGAGGAAGAGAAACAACAGGGGTGTGAAGAAAGCAGAGTAAAAGGATGCAAGAAAGATGGTAAGGGCAGCAGTGAAAAAAAAAAGTTGAGACAGAGTTGGAAAACAAGATCAAGAACTGAAACAAAGGCTTTTCAAGAACAAAGCAGAAAGAGGAAAGGGGGACAGATCTGTTCAGACAAAGCAAGTTTGAGAGGAAAGATCACAGATTTGGAAAAAGAAGACAGAAGAAATTCCAAATTAACACTATACTTCAGTTTTCACAAAGAAAACAAGGTGAGCATGCTGTGTACGAGGGAGGCTGCACTGCAGCATAAACTGAATGGATGCCAGGATCGGCAGGAAGGAGATGAAGAGGTAAGTGGCTACCCTTATGGATGATAAAGTATTAGAACCAAATAAGCTATATTGTAGAGTCCACAGTTATCTTTCTAGTGTGCCAGTATACATAATTACAGATATGTACAGCTTATCACTTTTATTTATTTGTATTAGGTAGATGGACTGATAAGACTAAAGATTTTTAGCAATAGCCTTGACTCGGAAGAGCTAAAAGCAATTATAGACATTCATTCATTAATAGAAATATTTTAGCAAGTGATACAGTAACAGTGGATATACAACAATATTTTCAATATGAATGTTCAATATTTACAGCAAAAAACAAAAACTGATGCTCTTATACATTTTTACAAGTGAAATTGCACAATACTAACTGTTGGATTGCCAGACATTTTGAGGAAAATAAACTAGCAAGCTACTAGAAGCACTAAGTACAATAAAACAAGCACATGCAAGACGTTCCAGCAGGTAATGCATGGCTATAACACAGCAACTGTGGTACTACTGTACAGGAAGGGAGTAATAAAATTTCAGTGAGCATCAGTCCTTACTTCTTTGCCAGATATAGTCATGGAGAGTGTCCAATAGAAAGAGTGATATGATTTACAGAGGTCAGTAGTCTTTGTGAGAGAAATTAAGAGAAGTGATTGGCCACAAGGCCACAAGGAAGGGGCAGTCATAGCTGATACAGTTTTAGATTATGGTTACAAGTGAAATACAGGGGAGTTTTTTTTTTTTACAAGTAAAATACAGGGGAGTACAGTAGACATAATACATTTTTGTTTTATCAATATATCTGAACTGATCACCATTAGGAAGCTGCTAGCAAACCCGGAACAGCTGGAGTTATGACCAGTTCTGAGAAACCTGATTACTGCATGGTTGAATATAAAATACATAGAATTGAGAAGAAAGGGATGATGTCAGGAATTAGAGACAGTGGTCTGTCATGGCTTTACTAGTCATTAGAAACTTTGCCTTAAATATCTGAGACAATAGAGAACAGCACCATACTCTTCCCTGATATCAAAAAGACAGGTGCAGTAGTGGATTATGGGGGCGTGTCTAGTAAAAGAAAAGGTTGAACAAGTTGGACAGACAGATGGAATCTGAGGTTTAATGAAATCAAATGTAAATTCTTGAATTTTGTCCAACACTATCTTGCAATGACATAGCAGCTGAGGGGAGAGGAACTAATGAGGAGTAACAGGAGAAAAAGGATCTAGGGATATTCATGACAACTGGCTTGGAGCACTAGGAGTGGAGTCAGGCGCCATTGCCCTTGCCAAAGAGAATACTCAGTGTATCATCAGGTGAAGAGGCTCTGCAGGTAAAGAAGTAATGCTTCCATCTCTAAGGCACTGTTCAGACAACAGCTTGCATAGGGTTGTCATTTTTCTATTTCTAGTTCTCTTTATATTCTGTTGTTAGTTCTATAAACAATGCAATAAAACAGAAATCAGACAGGCCAAAGGAAACCACAGGAATACAACTGGAAATGACAAGTGGGATGGAGAGAAAGGCATATGACCAGAGAATAGAGGATCTAGGGCTGCCATAATATGAGACAAGAACAAACAGGAGGATGTGGTATTTGTGAACAGGTTTATGTCAGACAGATGTAAAGGGGTTAGTCTGAACAGGAGGGACACAGGCAGCAGACTGTGGTCATTAACTATTCCTTGAGCCAACAAGAATATGATTTCAGAGACAGGGCTATAGACCCATGGAATGAACTATTGTAAAGGGTAGTGGAAAGGGAATTCACTAATGCATTCAAAATGACATGGCACAGAAGGAGAAAGGGTAAGGGAAAGGTATGATGGCATAGAGGTAGAATGCTAAATGCATTTAAAATGGCACATAGCTAGTTTTTTAGTCTCCTTTTACTATGAAGCAAATGTAATTCAACACAAACTGATCTTCACACTGTGAAACATAACTTTTTCAAATCCTAAATAAGCAATATAGTTAGACACCGATTGCATATCTCATGCAATCTTGTCCTAAAAAGTCTGTTCACCTGTGAACCATTACCATCTTCCCAACTAACTACACACAACTATAAAATCATTAAGATTCATACCACATTCCTTGAAAAGCACAAAACATAAGTTTGTTTTAATTAGTTCATCATACATAACCCATTTATTTTTCTGCGGAATTAAAAAAAAAAAAACATAAGTTAATTATTCAGACAAGCATTTATTTCTACTATTCCAAGATGCATCTTCTAGATGAAAATGAGTCTCCTGAAACTCTGTACCCAACTCCATTCCCACTGTTACTCTTCTTACTGACATCTTCTATACTCACAACATCCTACGGTGACATAAATATTATAAAGCACTGCAATGTCAGTTTCATTAAAGCACCGCAATGTCAGTTGCGCCTTCAAGTTTGTCTTGAAAACCTGTTGAGAAAATCCCAAGTACAGCTTTCAAATGTTGGAATATATCCTGTATTCTCACATTACCAAAGCCCCCATTTATGGCCCTTTGTCCACCCATCCATCTATTTTTAAGTGACTTGTGCTGTTGCTATTTGAGGTGATAAGAAGCTAAGCAGCACAGACACTTCTATCCCCAGCAGCACTCTCCTGCACACCCTGGGTGATCCACAAACAGTCGCCAAATGAATGAAGACATACAGTAAAATTTTCCCAGCATGTCCTTGGGATTCCCTAGGACCTCTTCTCAGTAGGCTGTGACTGATACTCCTGTCACAAGAGGGAAACAGAGATCAGTCTCATTAGGCATCCAAACTTCCTAGAATGACTCTCTTCATTCTGAGAGAACAGTAGCTATGCTGCAATGTCCTCCCAGATTATCAAGCTTCTCAGTCTGTCAAGGAGAGTGAGGCCAGCATTTCTTATATATATCTATCTATATATATATATCTATCTATATATATATATATATATATATATATATATATATAGAGAGAGAGAGAGAGAGAGAGATATGTATAGATATGTATAAACATATATATATGGGTCTACCTGAGATGGTCGACAATTCATTTGAGCGACAGGCAGATTTGCCCCCTTCCCCAATGTTGTGCGACCCTGAAGTTGATATATATATAGTTAGGGGGGGTGGGGGGCAAAGCCCCCCACATAAAACTGCTTGTCGATCAAATGAATTGTCGACCAAATAAATGTCGATCAAATGAATTGTCGACCATGTGAAGTAGACCCATATATATATATATATATATATATATATATATATATATATATATATATATATATATAAAAAACCAACAAACAAAAAACCAACAACTGAACTGAAAATAATACCAAGCAGCAGCAACCAGATAAAAAACGGCATGGACTGTTTATTTAAAGTAAGCGCTTTCGGCTGCAATAATATACAGCCTTCCTCAGACAAAGTACAAAGCCACAGCATTACACTGTGCTTAAATAATAATTCAATCCACTTCAGCTGACCTAAACAATTAGCTAATTAACAAATTAACAAATTCATCAAGCTTATACAGAATTAGTATAACCCCTACACATTTTAATATATAAATATATAACTATATAAAAGCATAAGTATAGATATCAAGTAAAATACAATAAAATAATATATATATATATATATATATATATATATATATATATATATATATATATCTTCTGCTTTTTACATCCATTATTTCATCCTGTCATTACTAAAACTTCATGACATTAGGTGATGACAGAAACATAGGCTGAACACTAAACTGAAGGCCTAATCCTAGCACTTAACTCCTTCTTCATCACATAGTCTTTTATAATGCTTTCTATACTGTGGCCATTACACCTAGCTTCTGCTTCTTCTCCTGATCCCTTGTACCCTCAGACATGAAAAAGACAAGAATATAAATATATCCACATGAGGTAGCAGCTCCCCATCACTTGTGGAAAGCAAGATGCTCTCTTCCAGGGATGAAAAACCTTCTCCTTTGTACTGGGGGCAATGAGTCTCATCCCATCTATTTTATCCACAACTGTGACCTATTCCAGAGCACACTGGAGGTCAGACACTTGAGGTCAAGAGAGCAACAGTATCTGCAAACAACAGAGATGCAGTTCTCACTTTACCAAATGGGATATTTCCTATACTTCTATGTCTTAATATGTTGTCCATAAAAATTACAGAGAGTAATGCAGACAGCACACACCCTTAGTGCAGCCCTATGCTCAGCTTGAACACAGTCAACATAATGTTAAGAATGCAAACATAACTCTTCCACTGCAAATACAGAGACTGAGTGGCATGAGCCATTAGCCCTCAATGCCCATATTCCTGCAGTATCCCCCACAACACATTTTGAGGCACAGCTCTTTGTCTTCTCCATGTGCATAAACCACATGTTGGTAGGAATGGCAAACCTGCTTAAACACTGCACTTTTCATGTAAGGACAAAGTGGTGATCCACTGCCCTACTACCATGAGGAAATCCATAATGCATACCCTAAATTGAGACTCTATTACCAGACAAAGTCTCATTTTCATCACCCTAGCATATGATTTGCTAGGAAAGTTAGGGAGTATGACACCCTTATAACTGGAGTGCATACTCTTGCACCACTTTCTGAAAGTGGGCACCACTAATCCAATGGTATTGTCCCCACCCCACCTCATATTTTTGAGACCATCTAAGAGCCATTCTCCACAGCCTCACTAAACTCATAGGTACACAGGTAAGTACTACAAAATCAGTCTACAGATCATTACAAGTCTAGCCAAAAAAGAAAAATCCAAAAGTTCCAGCTAGCCTTAAGGAGGGAAAGACAGGACAGACTGAGGGAGAATGTGGGGCTGCCCATTCAATTATTTAAGTTTACATTGAACATAGAAAGGATGCTACTCTGCTTGACAGGTTGTAGAAATTTGTTCCATAGCTCTGGGATACATTGGGATATGAATCTATAAATCCAATATTTTTCATTTATCATGTGATAAAGATTTAGTTTCTTTAACTGAGTATTTCAGGTACAGTTAGTTCTGCAGAGGAATAGGAGGTCAAATAGGTTTGGCTCTTTCATGGCTTGAAAGGCTAGCTTTAGATATCATTGGAGGAGTCTTTAAGAAAATGAATACAGAGAAAGGACTGCCAGTCTCACCAAATAACTAAGATTTTTGAGGGCACTGAATATTTTAGTTATGAATCAATGAGGTCTCTCAAGTTGTGTGATGTGTTTAGACAAATGCATGCCAAAGGTGCATTATATGCAATAATAATCAGTATTGGGTCTGATTATTTACAAGTACAGGAGAATCATTTGACTCCCGGGCTGTCACTTCAGTAACTACCCTAAATCCTGCCTTATTTGCCTGTCAGAAACTATTGGGTATATCTACAGACCATCCTCTAGTAGCAGCATTAAACAGAAGGGCTCTCTTTTTAACTAGCCTGCTTTCTTTAGAACTGGTCTCCATCATTAGATCTTAGTCTTACTAAGTTGACAGCATCTTTGACTAAAAATACTATCAGGGGGATCCAATAAAGCCTACACGGATATTTTTTAACTGTGTGTGCACTGCAGTGTGATGAGAACATTGTAGCAAATATTTTAGATTCAGTAAACTCTGTGTAGCAGCACGGACCCACGAGCAAACACGGTAACTTCCTTGGAATGCTAATTATAGCATAAGTAGCTGAATTGTACACTAATGAAGCAAATCAACATGGTAGAGTGATTCAACAAGCTGTAAAGCAACTGTGTAGACTCCGTGCTCATGTTGCCCATGCATTTGAAAATTTTCTGAATACAGTCATAGAAAGGAGTCTACACAGAATCAGTTTCAAGTAAAAGTCCCTAGATTTGTACAGAACTGACCATAACATGTAACCTCACATACATTATAACATTATTTGACATAGCGGATACTAGAAAATTGGATTAACAATAGTAACAATTCCTTTCTAAGTGTTATGTCAAAAATGCAGCTTTGCTGCCCCACCCCGAATGAAGAATATACATGTAACTAATGTAAACAGCTAATAGTGTAAACACCATGAAACAGACTATTCATACTGTCTTGTAAGCATATGCGGTATGTAGCTGACAGAATACAGTCAAATATTATCAAAAACTGTATTCCTCTATGCAGATATATAGCAGAAAATACCCTCCCTTGTATTTACAAAACTGGACTCTCCTGCATTTTCTCTGCCTACACGGTTATCAACTATGTAGACTCAGGGCTGTCAGCATGGTGAAAATGCAGATGAGGTCAACTCATTAGAATTGTTGAACAGCAAAACTAATAACCATGTATGGATGTTCATTCCATGTAGGCACTTTCACAGTGTTTTTTTTCAATGGATGCCAACAGGGAAAGATGACAACGGGGGGGTTCAGATTATACTTACAGAGGTGTACAAGTAGGTCTGTGAAGGGAAACTAATAACCATGTATGGATGTTCACTCCATGTAGGCACTTTCACAGTGTTTGTTTTCAATGGATGCCAACAGGGAATGATGACAACGGGGGAGGGGTCAGATTATACTTACAGTGGTGTACAAGTAGGTCTGTGAAGGGTGAAAGTGTATGTAAGCAGTGCACAATTCACAAGTTCTGTCTCATCCACTGAATTTTGTTTTAACGTGCTGTCTCCGTCCACTTTAAGTAATTTTTTTTGTCATTGTTTGCATGATGCTGCTCTTAGCACACCCACTGGAAACAGAGGCAGATTTTACTGTGCATATCATGTAACTATTCCTGTGGCAGTGCGTGTATGTGTAGGGCTAGAGTATAGATGGCCCCAGTTTCCAGTACAGGGTGTGCACCTTTCATTCACTTTTTATGCTCCATGTTTGCAAGATATCACAAAAATGGAGGAAAGTAATACTGATTTTGCCTGTGCTTAACTTATTTGCACAAAGATGCACGGAGGTGTGCAAAGGTGCATGGATGTGCACAAAGCACATCAATCAGCAAGCAACAGGTATGTTTAATACATACAGTGCATCCTTGTTCATGCCATAACAGTAACACATCTATGCTCCCACCAAAAGAACAATATATGACTATTTGTCCCATCCAACCTGGCCTTCAGTTGTTGGCAACTGCATATCATATAAATCTCAGTTAATATTCTCACGCATTTTAAGGTCAATGATATGGAATGGCTTACACAGTACCAAGAAACACAGATATGTAAGACAGAGCTGTATATTTGCAAGCATAATCATAACAGGTTGTCTGATCACCAAGTGCACTAAGTTCATATATAATAAAGGGAATTAAATGTTCAAATTACAGATGATAGTTTGATAGCAGTGTGCATTCTGATGCAGTTGGTTGTGTGAAGAATGACTTCATTTCTTTACTGCAAAGCTGATTGTGTGGCAAAGAGGAATAAGGCATCCATCTTGTTTTCTGAAGTTGCATTGGTATGATAGTTTATATCCTGAACTGTGTAGACTCCTGTGTAATATAATTTTCTTGTGTCTATGTCATACATTGCTCCTGCTCATTTCACATATGTTTCCCTTTTCTTTTTTTTCCCTACTTTTCTTGATTTTAATTCCATTTTTTGTGAAGCGCCGTGTAGCACAAACATAAATAAATTCCAGTTTGGCTGTGCTATTGTGGTTGCATGAAGCATGGCATTGCAGACTTAAGAAAAAACAGACCACCTGGGAAGCAGAGAGCCAGAAATAGAAACCAGATACATTCATTTAATGCTCTTGCCCATCATGAAAACCTGGCCTGGAGTACAGATGGTATTGGGTTAATCTATTGCTACTACTAACTGACAGATGTTAGCAATGCGGCTTACACTTGTGAACTGCTTACCTACACACAAACAGGTGTATCTTGCATGCATGTACACTTATAGTTAACCATCACTCAAATCTGCTGCTCGCTATACTATGGAACTGTATATATGATGCTTTATTATTTGTGTGTATTGTCCATTTCCTTAGTATGACATAAAACTACATGTGGTAACATTGCAAACTAAGAGCTCAATATAACTATATATCATATATTTAGAAAACATAAATGTGTTGCCCTCCCCAACATGTACTACAACCCTTGGGTCTCAGTACTTTTTCTACATATATATCAAACACATTAAAAAGTGTGCTATATAATGTTGTGTGCTCCCTCATGGACAGGACCAGCTGGTGGGGCTCACAACCTTGCTCTGCTAAACCCAACTATGCTCAGTAAGGGTACTTGTGTTGTTACACAGCTAGGCGTCTAAACAGTCTAGTGCTAATAGGCTAGTAGCTTCATATGATGTTATGAAACTATGTGCGTATGCAGGCTTCCCAAGCCGTTCTTCTTTACATGGCCTGCTGATGTCATCTACCATAACTTTGCCTGCACTCTTGTCTAAATCAGAATTGTGTTGTGGTGCTCGCATTAAGTGCCGTGTTCTCTAGGGTCTATATTAGATCATTGAAAATGCAGTTCAGCAAATGGCATTTTTGTTGCACTTACATTGAACATGCTGGTCATTTTACACTGCATATTGTGATTGTGGTACAGTGAAGATCAGAAAATTTGCCCTTTCCTCACTGTACTGCAATCTCGGAGTTGGTATATATAATTAGCGGGGGGGGTGAGAGGCACAGCCCCCATCAAGAGCAGAATTCAATGAATGATATTTCTGATGAAATGTCATATGTCGAAGTGGGGTTTTTATTATTTATATAGACTTGTTCTGTAATCAGTGCACTTAGGCCGGGGTTCTGGTCTCACTTCAGTTGACTTTGTGTGTGTGTGTGTGTGTGTGTGTGTGTGTGTGTGTGTGTGTGTGTGTGTGTGTGTGTGTGTGTGTGTGTGTCTAGGCAGCAGAGTATATTTGGTATCCTGCAATTATATCTCCAATGGCATGGATGGCTAGTTTTTTGATAGTTGCTCATCCCAACACATCTATTTCATACAGGTTTCCCAAACTCTTGTCTCCCACATGGCCTGTTGATCATTTACTATAAGTTCACCTGCACTCTTGTACAAGTCGGACTTGTGTCCTGGTGCTTGCATTAAGTACTGTGTTCTGTAATCTGTGCACTTAGAAAGGTAGGGGTTACTTTCTCATCGCAGTCAACTTTGTTTGTGTGCACGCATGTGTATGTGTGTGTGTGTGTGTGTGTGTGTGTGTGTGTGTGTGTGTGTGTGTGTGTGTGTGTGTGTGTGTGTGTGTGTATGTGTATGTGCATGCATGTATATATGTGTGTGTGTGTGTGTGTGTGTGTGTGTGTGTGTGTGTGTGTGTGTGTGTGTGTGTGTGTGTGTGTGTGTGTGTGTATGTGAGCTGTTACTTGACATTGCAGAGAGCATTTTACACCAGCTATCTTGTCCTCAACAGACACTGCTGATGTCATCATCTATAAAGTGCTAACACACTCCAGATCAGACTTGAGCTGTGGCACTTGCATTGAGTATTGCATTTCATAGTCTGTGCACTTAGATAGGTAGGGGTTCTATTATCACTGCAGTCAACTTAGCATGTGTGTGTGTGTGTGTGTGTGTGTGTGTGTGTGTGTGTGTGTGTGTGTGTATGTGAGCTTTTACTTGACATTATAGAGAACATTTTACGCCAGCATTTGGACACTGTTATCTGAATAGATAATAGACACTGCTGATGTCATTATCTTTAAACTGTTGTCTGACACACTCCAAGTCAGACTTGAGCTGTGGCATTTGTGTTAAGTACTGTGTTCTGTAGTCTGTGCACTTAGGTAGGGATTCTATTCTCACTGCAGTCAACTTGGTGTGTGTGTGTGTGTGTGTGTGTGTGTGTGTGTGTGTGTGTGTGTGTGTGTCTGCTGTTACTTGACATTACAGAGTGCATTTTCCACCAGCATGTGGGGCACTGTTATCTTCTCGTCAACAGACAATGCTGATGTTACAAATTATATGATAGTTTTGTATATGCAGTAATCCCACAAGGGCAAGGTCAGACAGTGGGCTGCAGGCCAGGCAGATGTGTCCACTTCCTATACCAGACAGAATACAGTGACATTGCTTTTAATCTATCCACATACATCATGGCATGGTTTGTAGTGCCTCTGTTATGCTGCTGAGAGAGGCCTGTGGTCTCTCCAGACACACTTTCTAGATGTAAGCTTACCCACCCAGTGGAAGGAAGGCAACCTGAAGTGCTATTATGATTAACTCCTCCCAAACAGTACTCACTCACACCTGCAATCCATTACTAATCTGCTATATATGAAAAGGCAATCCTGTAACTAGACAAACTGATGTTAGTTCTATATATTTTTAACATTCAGAACAAGCATATTCTTCACTATATCTCTCCAGAGGAGTGCTGATTCTCACAAAGTGTTGTTCCAATTTGTCACCTATATACGTCTTATGTAATATGAAGCACAGGCTTTTACATTGTTATCTGTATGCATTACTTAGAAGTGTACTGATGTCATGGACATGTTTGTCCAGCCACTTCAGAGCTAGACATGACTGGCAAGAGATTAAAATAAATGGAAATGACTACTGTGTGAGAAATATGTAGAAATGTGTCAGGGACAGGTCCTATGATAGCATTAGTAGGATTTCCAAGTTATTTTGTTAGCCAAAAGGGTCACTTGTCTGTTCCTTGTGGGGCCGTTTGTTAAGGTGAGTTACTGTTATGGCACTAACAAGGATATATTGCTTTCTTTACTCTCCTTGTTTTGCATCCTGCCTGTTGTTAATATTTCACATCTATAATTTACCAGTGGGTAATGCTGACTGGCTGCCTTTTCTGTTGTATATGTAAATATTTTGTAGTCATGTGATAGTTATGTGTATTATATGTCTGTTTTCCTTTAGACCTATATTACCTTTGGAAATTTAGAGAGTTCATAACATCCACATGTCACAACTTTATAGTGAATGCTGTTGTAAGAGTTGTGAAATCATAAACTGCAATATGTATCATTACTTTGTAACTTGTCTCTGTAATGACCACCTTATAACAGCCTGTGAGAGTGATAATACCTGAGCCATATTCCTGTTATCTATATTTAGGATTCAAGGAGACAAAGGCTTTCCATCTGATGCATAGGGTGCATAGCTAACATACTGCTTAGTATATCTGCATTTGTGGTGTTTAACTTATATTGGCCTTGGACAGTTCCAAAGTTGAAAGCATCAAAATGTCATAGTATTATAGTGGATGCTCTTCTGAGGGTTGTGATGTAAGACACTGCAATGTGTATAATTGCTTTCTGACATGTCTCTTACAGGATTTTCAAGTCAATATGCATGGTGAAGATCATAGGTTACCCCATGATATTCCAGTTTTAGGACTGTATGACAGCAGGGAATTTTTGTTTCCCTTTCCTTAGCATTCTTCATTTAAAGTTAGTTCCTTATGTGTTGCCATGTTTGCATTTGTGTAAGAGGAGGAACCACCAGCTGCTGTAGGTTTAGGCAGACATGGGCATGCTCAGTATGCCCTTACATTTTCTAAGAGACAATGCACAGCACAGTCACTCACCAACTAAAGGCCTAAAACCTTCAATTTACTCATATACATATAGTAGCATTGATGCCAGCCAACTCACATAACCTTTACTTTCCCATGTATTGGCTGTGTACTGCTTGCATTAGAGTCTGGCCTGAAGTAAAACTGTGGCCACTGCTGCACTTACAAGTTAATTCCTGATCCTGGAGTGCATAGTTTAATAATATCATGGCATATGCTTGTATTTCATCACTTGGAACAATAAGCAACTACAAGGTGGAAGATTTGTACAGAAATTCCATTAACACATGACAGCATAGTCATTTGACTTATATGTGTCCATTAGCAAATAGTAGGTCTCAACCATCAAAGATTCACACAGTCATAACCCTGCAGAATAATGATGATCACTGCATGCCCTCAATTTAGCACCATACATTTGTAATAGGACATTATTACAGAGAGCATTTAGAAAGTAATAAGACACATTGCAGTTTCTGACTTCACAACCCACACAAGATCAAACAGGCAGGATGCAAAACAAGGAGAGTAACAAGGACAACATATCCTTGTTTGTGCCATGACAGTAGTTCAGCTTGGATCCCGCCCCTTGAAAAAATAGCGTACCCTTGTATGTGCCATAACAGGAACTCATTTTTGCCCTCCCACAAAAGAGCAGTCTATGCTTGTATATGCCATCCAATGTGCTTGGCAACTGCATATCATAGTATTCCCAGTTAATATCCTTAAACATTTTAAAGTAAATGATATAGACTGGCTTACACACTATACGTCTCCAATTACTGGTCAGATAACTGAGGAATGACAAAGAAACACAGAAAGGTAAGACAGAGCTGTATATTTGCATACAATAATCATAACATGTTATGTGATCACTAAGTGCACTACATCCAAATATAGTAAATATAATAAATGTACAAATAACTGTTTATGCATTGATACCAGTGTACATTCAGTTGAACTTGGTTGTGTGAGGAACTACATCACTTCTTTGCTGCAAAGCTGTTAGTGTGGCAAAGATGGATAAAGCACTCATCTTTTCTGAGGGTGTACTGGAGTGAGAGTTGATATCCAGATCTATGTAGACATATCTCACGTGTACTAACATTTTCTACTGTGTATGTCATAGATTGATTTTCTTC
This sequence comes from Protopterus annectens, assembly GCF_019279795.1. Classification (NCBI taxonomy): domain Eukaryota; kingdom Metazoa; phylum Chordata; order Ceratodontiformes; family Protopteridae; genus Protopterus; species Protopterus annectens. Next base: position 675,353,737 of record NC_056748.1, on the reverse strand, counting down.
ATTTCAATTATTTCCCAGTATTTTTTGGGGGGTGTGGGCACTGATTGTATGATGGACCACTTAGCACAAACAGGTTTGGCTATGATCATTTGGTTTGCACATAAAGTGGCAGTGCACAAACTGGAAAAATGGACCACCCAGGTGGCAAGCAGGACCCAGACAACCATAAGAATAAATGAGCTGCATTCAATTAATACTATTGGCTATCAGGCAAACATGTTGCCTGGCAATGCACACTGTCGACTACCATGTTTGCATAATGCTAAGTGATGCGTAACATTTTCAAATGTTACAAAACCAAAATCTGTGCACTCTCAGTAAGTGTGAGACCTGAAATTGGTGGGAAAACAATATTCTACATTGGTTTTAATCTGTGGTATGCATACCAGGTGTTTATGGAGAGGGTTTGAGATTCCGTGCTCAAAGATGGGGTGCCCAGGAGTCCAAAGTGTTTGTTGGACTCCTAGTGAATGAAAATGGCCTAGGCTATTGCAGAGGGACTATTGTGGCTCAGATTACAAGTCAAAGGCATGGAATGGTCTTGCTGAGGCTTTGACTAGTGTTACCAGTATCCCCCGCACTGGTGAACAATGTAGAAATCACTAGAGACCTCTGGAGGAGGAAGAGAGATACCCTTGAACATTGGATCAAGGAATGTAGGACTGGGGGCACCCCACAGATGTGTATCACTTACAGAGACTACTTGTAAGAGTTAAAAGCTGGATATAGCCAGGATTGTTATTCATAATGGTATTGTGTTCTGTTCTTTTTCCATAGCTGTCACAGACCAAGAACTAAATGTGTGAACCCATGCCACAAGATTGTCACCGATGCAAGACATATGTGGTTTGTATGCATCCAAACAGTACTGTTATTGCTGCATTAAAAGTAAAGACACATTTTTTGGTTTATTATACAGTTGTATGAAATTCAGCATGCATCTCTCAACTGTAAGAACAAAGTATGCATGAATTAGTCTGTGAGTCAAAACAACAGTTCAGTATTAGTGAGTACTCAGAGGTTGTGGGTTCAAAAACCACACTTTTTAAATCTACAGTACTGTTAAGGTTTCATCGATATTGCAAAGTAACGTCACATCTCTAAACTAATCCAGTGAACTGCTGTGAACTGTAATCAGTGTAATTGGAAAACACATATTTGCAATATATGCATACATCAAGGACTGCTTGCTGCAATCTATAGTATAGCATGCATCTGTTATGAGCTGTGCAGCTTTAACAGAAAAACATTATTTGTTAGTACTTAGTCCTAAAAGTAAAGGCAACAGAATAGAGTCAAATAATTGTATCAATGCATTGTATATCACATATGAAGTTACTAATGTTCTCCCTTTTTTTTTTGCTCATTCCAACCCTTATCTTCTCTCTCTCCCTTTTTTTTTTATTCATTGTTTTTTCCCCATAGCACAGCGGGGCAGGCCTGTCCTACAGGATCTTCCTGCTCCCATTCCTCAGGCTACAGCACTGCTGCCCAACACATCTGCTGCATGACCTGGCAGCATCAGATCTGCTGCCCCTGCATTACCTGGCCCCACAGGTGGTTCCGCCCTTAAGGTTAGGTCTGTGGTTCCCTCCGAGAGCAATGGCAGAGCTGGTGATTATATTACCTCAGAAGAACTGCTAGGGATGGTGTGTAGGATTGTGCGCCACACTGTGGTTGCACACCTATGCCGGATGTAATTGCTGTGCTGTCATACAATCTGCTTTTGCGGCCAGCAGCCTCACACAGAAATGCTATCTGCATCATACCTCTCAACTGTCCAGATTTTTGCCTCATATTTTTGGGCTGTTCCTTGTAAAATGTATTGTTTTCTGAAAAGTCAATGAAGACTGAAGTTAATATATAATAACATACATTTGAATTTCATACTTTATATGCTTCAGAAAGTACATGCTAATAAAAATCCTATTAATCTAGCTACTTTCTAAGTTTATAAGAACAATATTTAAAATCTGTCCCTATTTTTGCGCATTTGTCCCCCCATTATTTTAGTCTTTGTCCACGTTTCTTGCACTAAGGGGTTAAGAGGTATGATCTGCATTCATATTAGAGGTTTTGCAGCCAGCAACACTGGTGCGAGCCACGAAATCTTGCTGAAGTGCATCACACCTCACTAATATGCATGGTGCAATACCGTGCGATGAACAGCAAAGCATACACGAAACACTCTGTGTAGGCTCTGCTCAAAACCTACACGTATGTTCAGTAAGGCTTCCTAATGAAAAGTCACCATTACAGAGATCACCATGTTAGGAAGCACAGAATTGTGAAAACATAGTAGTACACGAGGACTATGTACATTGGAAGCATAAGCAGATAATACTGAGTTCTGGTGTGTATGACCTAAAATAGTCAACAAGGTCAGTAGGGGCAAGCATAATGCCAGACAGTTCTAGCAACTCCTACAAATAGCAGTATGTGTGTGTGAAATGGGAGGAAGGTGTTAAGCAAAGGAAGTAAAAACAGTGCTGTATATCCCACCAAGGCATACAGTCACACAACAGGGGAAGCAGCTACCTCCCATCCTTACAAAATTCTCCAAGTATATTACACCACCCTTAGCAGTGCAGATAGCAGATAAGGGGTCCCCCCATTTATTGCAATGGATAGTTCCAACAGGATGTGTAGTAACAGAGGGTTACAAACATACAGAAGCACAGCAACACACCACACCAGCTGCTCAGATCCCCCCAAAGAAGGGGAGTTGTGTCCTTATGCAAAACTGTAGCAGGGAAATCAAAAGTATGGGTCAAGAAAACAGCATTAAGAAGGTCCAAGATCCTCCACAAAGAGATTACTGCTAGCCAATCATATATGGAAATGCTATTAAGGTGAATGTATCACAGCTGCTCCGCATACACTAGTGACACTTAAGGTAGTTGTAGACTCCATGTCAGCTCAGCAGCTAAGATGTGGAAGGGTACACATTAGAGGTATGCAGGTGAGCAAATAGCTCCAGGTAGTAAAGGCTGTGTGTACAGGAAAACAATATCACAAAAGGGAAATCAAGGCTAAATGTGGAGGAATGCTTGCACTACTGAAAGAATGTGTCTAAAGGAAATGTATAGTAATGGTTCACCTATATAGCATTTAACAGGTGCCATGGCAGAATGGTGACAAAGGGGTGGAGACTGGCTATGAATTTTACCACATTGTTCTGACAGCCATACACCTAACATGACTGTGTATGGTGTTTAGGAGGTCATGCACACCATCAGGGAAAACCTAGCACATTATCAAATTCCCCCATGTCTTGAGATCCAGGGGTATACCTCATTCCTAGCTGAAGGGACTCTGCATCACTACCCACAAAAAGAAACTTATGTCAGACAGTAGTGTATTAGTGCCATATTGATATGCCAGAACTCCTTCATACTCCATACTCCATGAAAGACTATAACCCTGTGCACTTCCACAGCAGGTAAGGCAAATAATATACAAGCTGCAGGAGGATCAGGAATAGATTATGTTGATACATGTGTTCATCACATTTTTCCATTCTATAGTGCCTTATGACATCTATGATGTGTATGATGGATGGCACCTTCCCTACCAAGTCAGCCATATAACACCAAATGTACTCCACAGAGATTGGTGAATGACAGCAGTTCTTCCCACTGGTAGTAACTTCACTGAAACACAAAAGTGAAGCAGCATATGTTGACTGCCATTCACCCAGGAGGCAAGGCAACATCTTGACCTGGTATATACACTGACCCCACATAGAGCTGAAAAGGACAGAAGTCATGAAAGGTTGGTGCTCTGTCCTCTAAATGGAAATTCCACCCATCCCTCATTTAGGACATCCCTGAGCTGCTACTGTTCTCACTGCCACTAAACAAAACATTGTGAATTCCAGACAACACTGTCTATGGCCCAGGAAAGAGGGTACTATTACTGACTTTCAGAGCTCCTACAGGTGCATACATGTCATTAGCTCCCAGTTCACCTGATCACTACCACTTGCTTGAAACAGTAAGCAACTAACCATCTACTATCTCAGTCTTAATACACAAATATATACCTCTACCCAGAACCATACTTCTAACAACGAAAGTCCCACTCACTCTCTACCATCTAGTAGCAAACCTTGCTACCTAACCCTATCACTAACCCTTAAACTCCCAATTGTTTTACAGCCATAATCCCAAACCCTTCACCGAAACATTAAAGCTGCCAGATTCTATATAGACATAATCCTCCCAGTTTTTACTAACCCTAATCCTAAATTGCACTTAATAACAGGAACACTAAAACTCCCACTCAGTACCTCAACCTACTCACAAACCCTCCTCCCTAAACCTAAAACCCCCAGTCAGTCACCAAGGCTCAACATGCAAACCACTTCCTAAAATTAAATGCTCAATCACACCCTAGCCCTAATTCTAAACCCTGCTCCTTAACCCTATCCCTAAAACTCCCATTCATTCCATAACCCTAATCACAAACTCTGCTCCCTAATCCTAACTACAAATTTCTCATTCACTGCCTAAACCTAACTGCTAAACTCCCACTCACTCATACTCCTTCTAAGGGAAATTCACTTTCCTTGCTCAAACTAGAATGCCTGTTCGAGCAACAGCCCATGTGAACTGCCTGGAGCACAACTACCCACCTGTTAGACTGTTGTCCATGAGCAGCTAATATTTGGCGCATGAAGTAAACCCCTGACTTTCTTGTCTTGTTGCAGATGGAAGAGGACTGTGTTAACAAGCTCCATGATCAGGCATTCTGGGGTATACCTCTTTCTTAAGAGGTACAGAATCCATGCCAAGATGCCAGTGCCTTTAGAGCAGGATATTGACACATTGATTTCATTTCTGTGAGGATTTGCTTATTATGTGTAGATATGAGGTTCCCCCTGCCGGAAGGGTGCCCATGTCTTCATTGTGGACATTGCCCCTGCAGCACTCTTTCTGTTAGCTACAGTCCATTACATTTTCTGTACACTGCAGTACATGTGAACTGTAAAAATATTTTGTAGGTTGGGACTGTGGCTTTCAACATTTTGATCATGGCCCAAATGCATTGCCTTACACATGTTTTGACCATACCAAACTATATAACTCTCTAGATAACCCAGTCATTGCTGTGTTGTATGCATTCTTGTATATGGACACATTCCACTTCAATGTTCTACCATCCTGCACTGTGAACAGACATTGCTGATTACTTACTGTTCACTTTTGTGTGTGTGTCATGGCCCTGTGTGATGCTTTATAGGACAATACTCTTTCAACTAAAGTTGATAGGAGCTATACAAATAAAAGCTATTGAATTCATGTTATTACACTACTAATTATGAATTAATGTTATTATATTACTTACTGTCCATTTTTCTTCTCTTCCTCCAAAACTGACAGGACAGAAATTTTTAAGTGATGGCTAGCAAATTCACTACCTGGAAAAGTAACAGCTCTGTTCCTCAAGAATGAGTGGAACGGGCACACAATTGGCCAGCAACATGAAAGTGAGTAAAGGCTTTTGGAGATATATCCACTCTGTCTGCTCTTTTTTTTAGGAAAAAGTGGCCATTAAATCCTCGTGGCTTTACATTTTTCTGCAAACCTTTTGAAAACACAGCTTACATTGAATAATACAGCAACTGCATTGTGTAACAATCAATTATGATGCAGTCTGATACAGACCCTTTGAGGCTCATTTGATGTGTTTAAGGTGTACCCTTACTGCACTGTACACTAGAGGTCTCTCACTTAAACTAGTGCTTGATTTATGGTTTCATGGAAAGACAGACACATAGAGATAACTGGATGGATGGGCAGATGGATACCCTAGATAGATGGAATGGTAGACCTATAGATAGAGTGATAGACAGATGGGTGGATAGATGGATGGATAGATAGATAGATAGATAGATAGATAGATAGATAGATAGATAGATAGATAGATAGACAGATGGATAGATAGATGCAGATATATAGGTAGACAGTTGGATTAATAGACAGACTAGACAGGCAGACAGATAGATAAATAGATACAGATAGGTAGATAGACAGACATGGTACCTGTCAGAATGTAGAATAAGCTATAGTTAGACCTCATATAAGTGAACCTATGTACTCAGAACAAACATAATAGCGTCAAATTGAGAAAAATGTATTTTATGTTAAGTAATTACAGATCAATCTACTATATTAAATCATTTTCGATGATAGTTGAATCCTGCATCCAGAGTTGTGGGGTACTGTCAGGACATATTGCTTCAGAAGCAGAAGTAGTGCTTCATATTTTAGCCCTTTCAAGTATTCCCTCACTCACATTTAGCACAAGGCTCAGAATAAGTATATTAATAAACGGTTTGGTGTGGGGCATAACCACTTTGTTGGGATACAGGAATCATTGCCCCTTTGTTGAAAGTATGTAATACAATTTGACATCTTAATCATTAGGTGATGTTTCATTAGACTAAGTGGTTTATTACTTTGAAGTAATAGATTTTGCAGCAAATGATATTTGTACAATTGTAATGAAAAACAATATGTTTAATTTAACATATTACACTCATTCTGTAGGGTTTAGGTGTCAGCTATGAAGCATGGAAATAATTTTTATTTACAATGAAATCTGAAAATAAATAGAACAACCAATCTAACAACTAAGCACTATTTGAGGAACCATTGGAGCCAAAACTAGATGTGTTACTCAGTAAAATACTATTGTTTTTTGGTTTAATTATAAATAACTACCTTCACTATAAAACTTTTCTCTATAAACTAAAACTATAGGATTTGCTGCAGATAATCTTCCTCCTGAATTACTAATAACTGCAGCTGAAGCTCTGTCATATTCAATATCTATGCTCATAAATAGATCCTTTCTAGAATCTCATGTCCCACCCATTTGGAAGAAGGCATACATACTTCCTCTTCTTTAAGAAGGACCCACTGCCGACTTCTCCAACTTCAAACCATTTGGCATTCTGTCACTATAGTCTAAAATACTAGAAAAATGTGTAATTATTTCCAGTTAATGCAATATTTTACAATTTACAATCCTCTCCCCCACACATGGTTTTCTGCTCATCCATAGCACCACTACTGCCCTTCTTCACTTTGCTGATACCATTAATAAAAACAGAAATATCAGAAAACTAGTAACTTCCTTGTTCCTACACCTGTCTAAGGCATTCAACACTGTCTTGCACCATGAGCTATTATTATTCTCCTCCTTAGATTTCTCTGCTCCTCTCTCTCCTGGTTTAACAGCTACCTAACAGATAGATTCCAAGCAGTCAAATGTCAGCAAGAATTCTCCTCATTTCTACCCATTACTGTAGCAGTGACACAAGGTTCCATACTTGGACCCCTCCTGTTTAACATATTTATAAATGATTTACACACTACTTCCAAGTGTGCCAGTATTGTACAATATGCATATGACTCTGCACTCATCTGCACAGCCTCTAACCTACAAAAACAGCAAGAAATTACTCAAGAATCCTTTACGTCCATAAAATCCTGACTAAACAACTCACAACTCCTACCTAACACACCAGAAAATACAAACCACTACTATTCACCCCTAAAACATTCTCACAGAGAAAAACTCTTGACAAAATCACATCATCAAATAATACTCTGATTGAAAAGGTCCTTAACACCAAAATCACAGAACTCACCATCGACAACAACATGAAATTTGACCTACACCTCAAAACTGTTATAAAAAAAAATCACCAAAAGCTCAACCTTTTATATAAAACAAGACCCTACCTAACAGAAAAACCAGAGCTAAAGTATTTTTCCTAACTAACCTACTATATGCCTTCCCACTCGATACTAACCTACAAACATCCACACAAACAAAGCTGGAACAATGCTACAATAAAATAGATCACTTTGCTGCTAATGATCCCTTTAGAGCACATCACTGTATCACCCTTAAAAAACAAAAATGGAGTAAACTCCCACTTCACCTCCACTATAGTCAGCTACTACTTTTTCATACTCTAATACACTACTCTGATAAGTATCTGGCACTAAAATGCCTATTTCAACACTATCACCATACAAAGGCTATTGCTCTAAAGATAAACTCCTCCTCTTTATCACTAAAGTCCAAAACACATCAGGAGCCTCCTTATACTCAAACTCTGTAGCTGTTCTCTGGAATGCTTTCCCACTTGCTCGAAGGCTTCTTGAAATCCAGCAGGCTTTCAAAACACATGTAACAGAACATCTCTCAACATCCTGGCATCATAGCTCTACATCTTCCGGATATGTTTCACATCTCCGCTTCCTTTCTCTTCTTCCACTATATCTCTTCACCCACACTACCATCTAGCAATGCCTCTCTTAATTCCCTTTTACCATTAATTTCATTTGAATGTACTTCTAAGCAATGAATATACTTCTAAACAATGAAGTACACAAATCTTGAGTGGCTAACGATTGATCCCGAAAGACCAAATTTCAAAACATTTTTGTTTTTTGTAGAGGGGCAAGTCCCCCCAATGCTATTTACTATAAACCAACTCAAAGGTAATTCTACATTGTGGAATGGGCAAATTCCCCGATCCCCACTGTGCAAAATCTTGAATGGACCTAACACCAACCAGTGTTAAACACTCTTGAGATCATTAATGATCAATAATATGTAGGGTTTCCTTCATTTATTTTGTAAAATTAAATCAACCTTTTACTATCCACCTTTTCTAAAGGACTCAGTACTCTCTATTATAACATATATCCTACTGCCTAGTAACTATACCTGTAGAGGCTATAATTAGTACAGAAGCTTTACTATAGTATGCAGAGTTACTTTTGTCTTATCGATTTTGCCCTTGTAAAATTTTGTTTAATTGTATTCTGTCTGACATTGTTGGTATCACATAACTTAAATCTTTTGATTGTACTGCATTTGTTTGAGATTTTTCCCTGGGCTTCTGCTGAAAAAGGGCCTTTTTGCAAAGACAGACTTCTCTTCAACAAATGTAGAATAAATTATAAATAAATAAATATACAATGCGCATCATAATATTTTTGACATTGTGTAAAATCCTCAAATATGTAAATAATCTACCATACATATCTGAACCCTATTAATCTTTTATAAATAATAGATAAAAAATGTATTCAGTGTGCTGAAATATCAAAATACATAGCTTTGCATGTGCAGTGACTGTCTGGCAATAAAACACTATCTGTGAGCCAGTTTGCAACCCACCTAGTGATATAGGGGTCGATGCCTAGCTTAGTAAGTTTTTCTATAATTCCTGGGTGAGGAATGGTATCAAAGGCCTTAGCCAGATCTAGGTAGGCTGTATGAACCACCTAACCTTCATCCATAGCTCTGGTGACTGACTCAAAGTCAACCAAGTTGAGCAGGCATGATCTACCCTTCACAAAACCAAACTGTGTAGGATTCAGAGACTGGAGATTCCCTATATCCTTGTTTATTAGGTCCACGATGATGCATTCCATAGCTTTGCATATCAGACTCATTAGGCTAATGGAGCGATGGTTCCTGGAGTCTGTAGTCACTCCTTCTTTGTGGATAGGGATAACTGTAGCAGTGCGTCATTCGGTAGGGACAAAGCCTGAGGTGAGGCTGTGATTGAACAGGGCACACAGATGAGGTGCCAGTTCACTCTGTAGTTCATGTAGAACACAGCCAGGGATACTGTCAGGTCCCATAGAAGCTGTATTCTTGGCCTTGGACAGTGCTGTTTTAACATGTGCAGCAGGAATACTGGGTGCCTGGCAATCTACTGGTATTGTAATTGGTCCTTTGGGGGGGAGAGAGGGGTAAAGTTAGCAGTGAATCTGTTCACCAGTATATTTGCAATATCTGTTGGCTCAGTATAGGAGATACCATTGTGCAGTATCTCAGAGCAAATCTGGGTATTGCCATGTAGATCATTTACATAACTAAAGGAGGCCTTGTGGTTGTCTTTACTATCTGCTGCAATTCTGTTTTCATAGCTAGCTTTAGAGGATTTGATGAGGGATCTCAGCCTTTTGCTGAGGCTGATAAGGGAGTTTTTCCAGTCTTGGAACTTCACCTTTTTTTGCATCAGTTTCTTCCTTCTGTTGTAGAGTTTGTTTTTGGCAGGGGACCACCAGATTGGCTTCCTTTTTTTGAGGAGAGCACCTTAGTTCTATTGGTTATGGTGAGATCCATGCATTTGTGTACGTGTTCGTACAGTGCATTGGTGTATGATATTGCAGTCATGCAACTATTCTCCATTTGCATGGGTGCTGTGAAGTTAGCCACCTCTGTTTTTAGGGTCCCAAAGTTAGCTTTGGAGAAGTTTTTCATGGTGGTTACCTTTGCTGGGGGGAGTGGGAGGTGATTAGCTTGTGATCGGATCTAACCAGGGAGGAGTTGACTATTGGTGTAGAGCAACGGTCGCCCATGTTAGTAATGACCAGGTCAAGGATGTTGCTACCTCTAGTGGGGATAAGAACGAGGTGGTCCAGGGCATTGTAATCAATGAATTCCAAAAAGAATTGGGCAAGTGTATTGGTACATGAGTAGTTTTCCTAGTTAATGGAGGTGTAGTTGAAGTCGCTCAGTATGAGAGCATTAGGTTGGACCCTAATATTCTCCAGGGTTCTAAGGAGTGTGAATCCTGGGACATGGTTGGGGACCTAGAGCAGGCTATGACCTAAATTGCTGTCTTATCCAGTGTTAGCTGCACCAGAAGTATCTCAGATATTGGGCTACCAGTCTGGAGGTGTGTGCATCCTTTATGAATATGGAAACACCACCGCCTTTAGAGCTTCAGTCCAAGTTCTGGGGCCGAAAGGTGTGGAATGAGTTGTAGCCTGGTAGTGCAGGGGTGCTTTCTGCTACCTTGAACCAGGTCTATGTTACAGCACAAATGTCGATGTTCTCCATTTTAAGGAGTACTTTGAGTGAGTGCATTTTGAGATTTAGACTTCTAGCATTGAGCAGCATAACCCTCAAATTGCTTTTGTTTGTAGCTGTTACAGTGGTAATTTGGTCTTTGGAACACCGCCTAAAAAGGCACTATAGGGGTGGCAAGAGCCTTGGCCAGTATCCAGAACCCCAAGGGTGACAGATGCAGGCTGTCTCTGGCAAAGCATCAAGGTCTGTCAATCATGTCATCCCAGGCAGAAAGAAACTGGATCCCCTTAGAATGACACCAGAAACTTAGCCAATTGTTGAAATCAATCATTTTTTGCTTGTACTGCGGTATCATTCTGGGCAATGGTAGGATGCTGCTCAGGGCTAGGGTCATACCCACCTGGGCTATATAATCCAAGATCTCCTCCATGTCTCTTTTCATGTAGTCCATTGAGGTACGTCTCAGGTCTTCAAGAAGTGCATGTATTATTAGATACGGCTTCTAGACATTGATATTTTAAAAGTCTTGCCCAATTAGCATTTAAAATTAATATGTAATATTACTCAACAACATCAGGAAGCAATAAAAAAAAGCACATTTATAAATTAATTGAGACTATATTTCTCTTAAAAATGATGAATTGCTGGTTACCAATAGTGTAACACAAATTTATTTGAAATGTAGCATTAAACCTTCAGAGTTTCTGATTTACCTGGTATTATACAAACCAAATGAGTTACTGATAAAATAGCTTGAATTACAATACAGCCCTGTCCTAAAAATTACAATTTGTTCTATAATCTGAACACTTAACTAGGCCAACCTTTTATAAAGAGCAAATCTGGTGCTACGTTATTTGCTAAAAAATAAATTCCTGCCATGTCACTAATGTGCCACATTGGTCATTAAATTGTGCCCTTATAATGAATTGCACAATCTTGCACTCATTAAGTTAGAAACATGAGATGGCAGAAGGCCACATATGCTCCTCTAATTACCAGGGAACATTTAATCTGGGATTATGATTATTCATCAAGCCTAAATGATAAAAATTATACTGAAGCTACACAGTATTATCTGTACTTCTCACTCCAAAGCAAAACGTCATACCAGAATAAGATAAAGACATTTCTGCAGCAGATTCCACTCCCAACACCCTTTGCATACCTTGATCTCTATATATGTTAACTCTGAGACTTAACAAACCCAGATAACAGAAAAAGGTTTTCTGAAAAATAATAGGTGTCATTTGACCTAGGAGTCAGCATGATTGATGAACCAGTGCACAGTGAAATCACTTCTCAACAGTGCACACATTTCAACAAAACATGTTCAGTAATGCACATTTTGACCAAATGAGGCACAGTTATTTAAGAGAAAGACATTTTTTGTACATCCTGCAATACATGCATAGGCATAAACATTACACAGAAAATATTAAAAAATATTAAAAAATCTAAGCACAAAGCCAACACCATACCTAAACCAATTTTTTAACATTAAGACAAAAGGTAGGGAGAATTCTCCAAGACAATTTCCCACAGGCAAGTCTGGGAGGTTTCAAACTAGATGGCTCTCTGTTTTACCTAGGAATGTTATACCTTTAATTATAATTATGTGCCCAAGCAATCCTGTTTATATGAGTTCCCTAGCAGTAGAAGACTTAGTTGATAAGAGCAGGAAATCTCCACTTCTGATGACTGCTCACTGTTTTTCAAATTCAGTATGACACTCGATATCCAAACAAATGAAACTTATTGTCAGATCTGAATGGCATTTCTGTGCTTCTTAGGCCACTACCTTTATGTGTGCAGTAAGCTTTGCAAAATTCACTTAGATAATCAAATTAAAGGCCTTTCCTCTAAGGAAGTAAAATATGACTTTTACCAAAGTTCCTTATTTAAGCTAAAAACACCAGCCTTCTAATGTAAGTGTCAATGACAATCATAATTAACCACCAAACAGTTCTTAGAGGAAACGCAATTTATTTAACAGTTTCGCCTTTTATTGTCAAGACTTCCTCAACATGAACATACATTAAAAACATGTCTGTTTATAGCTCACCTTATAATCACATGATCACATTGGCAGCTCTATTATTTAACACCTAATATTGAAACTGTCATTTAATCCTGATTCATTAACACAGTTCCTTTATTTCAAGCAAGTCATTAATATCTGTGAAATAACGAGTTTTTACACAATCAAGCACAAAGCAATGACGTTTTTTTTCTTTATTTCTTTTTTACAATTGATACAGGTTTTAGAGTGCTTGGACAAAGTAGTTCCTCTCATCATTATTTCTGATAGCCTATATATGTTTGCATGATTAATTTGAGAGTTTTCTGGTTGTTTCCCCAACATATGAGTCAATGCTCACAGGTACTAATGAATACTCTCTCTGTACTGTTACAGTTAAAATGCTGTCTACTATTTATGGACCTGTAATACCCTTTTTTAAGTCAAATAACGACTGTTTTTTATGTACTTGCTCATCTTACAAAACCCACAGAAAAATGTTCTCAGTCTTTTGTTATTCTGCGAAACATCCCTGCATTCTTTTTTCAGTGACATCTTAATGCTGTTTCTCTCAGAAATTAAATTTGGACTATTCACTTCATTTTTAAGTAATTCAGTATTAGTCAGAAAATACATTTTTTTGATACTGCAACCATTAAGAGAAACATCCAGACAAAAGCTGTTCATATAAAATTACTATAGACTGTATGTTTAATTTGTACTTCTGTGCTTCCCTAACATAAAATGGGTCCATATACAATCAACTCACCATCTTTAACTTCTTAGTAGTATGACTCATCAACTTTTCATCATATTCTCCATCTAAAGACATGTTTTTTTTAATGTTTCTGACTCTTAATACAATACTTCATCTTCAGAAGTTGGTCTAAAAAGATGGATAGCTTGCCTTTTTATAATATTCCCTTTTAAATTTAAATGAGGGATGGCAACTCTGCATGTGAATAGTTATTAGAAAACATTGCTTTTCTATAAATTCTAGATGCTAGTCTACCTGCAAACTTGTTGAATTAAACTGTTATGACCAGAAAGCTGGCCTACCTGAAAACCTTAGGTAGTTGGCAAAATTATGTACATGAGTTACAAACTCATTAAGGGTATCCATGATCACTTGCCCTAATGAAAAACAGATCATTGATGCGGTCCCTATCCACTTTCTGTCAGGACATTCTGTATGTGTACCAACACATTCTTGGATTAGATAGAAAATGTAGAAATAATACAAATTATTGGCTTGAGTTGGTTTATAATTGTCTATTGTAGATGCTTTTATGTTTAATTTTTTGTGATTTTAATTTCCTGTACTTGGTTAAAATGATATTTATTCTTAATGTATTATAGGGAAATTCAAAATGAAACTAAAACATTGGAAGCAATATTGTACATAATGTAAATAGTGTGTGAAATGTATAATGGTTTGGCAAAACAATAAAAATGATTATTGAAAAAAAAGAAAAACAGATCATTGATGTATATGATATAAAGTCTGATGAAATTCAAATAAGTACTATTATAAATGGCCTCCTTCTCCTGTGTATTCAGTACTAAGTTGGTAAATGTAGAGATATCAACACTCCTATTGCTACCCCACAAATCTAACGGTAGAATTTGTTTTGCCATCTATACAAATTGTTCTTAAATGTGATATCAGCCAATTCAAACATAACTTCAAGTTTCACAATGCTTTCAAGCTGCTCTGATTATTAAAGCCTCTCAGTATTATATCTGCAAGTATAATAAATGTTTTCCACCATGAACTTGGGCCTTCTTCCTCACTATGTAAGACAGCTGTTCTAGTGCCTTTTTTCTTGATATGGGCTGAATTGGATCTGCACTGTATTCCTGACTACAATATCTAGAAAGTCCTGGGATGTACTAGCCTCCTCTTTTATTGCAGTCATATATCATACCTTATCCACATTATCGATCAAGCATGGGTGGTGGTGTACAGTAGACACATATAGCTACATGCTGTCTTTAATCTCTGTAAACTGTGAAGTCTATTTCTTAATGCACTATGATACTTTGTTTCCCATTTTTAGATTTCTCATAATGGACACTGCAGTCTTTGACCACAAATATCCCATTGTTCCACAGGGACATGACCATGCCATACACCTGTCATTTGTCCCCTGTTTGTAATTTCTTCCTCTCTGTCATGGTACTCTACCCTTAACACTCTGTCACTACTGCTAATATGGCCTGCTTCTGTCACACATTTGTACTATGTACCTTACAGTACACTGGAGGGGGCATGTTTAATTCTTCCACTCTTAGCTGGCAGCAGAAGTAGAGGGTGGACTGATTCCCATGGGAACAGACATTAGGTAGGTGTGTATAGCTACACCCAAATGAGCCCTTGGCCACTTCTGTCTGAAAACAACGCATTTGCCTATATATACTCTCTGATTATGAGCATGGTAACTTCAATTATTGATGCACAAAAAAGGCTGCAATTTTATCTGTAATTTTAATCCATCAATTGCATAATTATAAGCTTATCTATATCTCTGAAGTGTCAAGTAAGTGGAAATATTTCCTCACACCCAACATGTTTGGATTGTTTATTAAGAATTAAAGTTCACATACTTTACAAAACATACATACACCCCAAAATGCATTAGCCACTTAAATCAACTCTAATCCCTAGATCTGCACATAGTTAAAAAGAAAACAAAAGAGTAAAACATTTATTGCATTTCCACCTAATTCAGTGAAATAAATGAAACATCATGAGCTGCACACCTAACATTTATTTATTTATTTATTCATTTGATTTAATATTTGATTACTGGGAAAGTCCAACTTGGAACAAAGCCAATTTTCAATGGAGGCCCAGGTAGAAATGCTCTAGATGCACATCTTTGTAATGTGGGAGGAAACCTGAGTATCTGGAGAAAGCCACAATAACACAGGGAGGGCATGCAGACTCCACACAGAAGGCACTCCAGCAGGGAATTGAACCAGACTAACTCATGCTGAGAGTCGAAAATGCTACCACTGCACCACTGCTCCATTATAAAATATGTCAAAAATATTACCCATCTAAGTCAAACCCCTTAGAGATAAAAGTTATTCAAATATAAAAGAAAAAGTAAAAAATGAAAATAAAATACAATAAAATACTGACTGCAACTAGGTAATCAGACAATGGTATTATTAACAATATCCACCAGAGCTTAACCATCAGTGAAACCAAAATAAGCTAACAAAGATGATCACTATATGTGAAACTAAATAGAAATACATCAAAAACTGACTCAAGAAACATGATTAAGAAGTAAGACATTTCCATACTTTTATTATAAATCCCCCATTTTATGTGGAACTCGTTACCTCAGTGGCTATAGTATTGCAACACTATTGCTGGTTTCAGGCATGCATTAAAAACATACTTATTTAAACTTATGATGATGGTTGATGTCTATGGCTTTTTGATTTTGTATATTGTTAATTTTTATCTGACTTTCTAATGATGCTTTGAAATAAAGCCTCTTATCAAATTTAAACTTAAACTTAAATCTGAACATGTTCTTCACTACTCTAGAAGATCAATGATTAACCAGTCCATTCATAAAACAACTTGTACAAACTATCTAAAGCCCAAGACTCAGAAAATGTAAGCAATTAATGTTACAACTAATATCAGTGACAAATACCTCTCTACTCTTTCCTACAAAAAAATGGATATAAAGGACTAGATGCAATCTGTTTGTGAAATATAAAATATCTTGTGATATTGATTTAGGGATCTCAGTTTATAACTTATAATTTCATTACTTATGACAAAACCAAATACAAAAAAATCAGTTAAACCAGACTAACTGAATAACACAAACAAAGAAAAAGCCAGAAAAGAAAAGAAAACCAAACAAGTTTAATACACATGTATATTAAACAGTAAGCACTTTCATCTCTCAATCCAAGCCTTCATCATACTGAATAAGGCAATACAAACCTTCATGTAAATGTAGAAAGTCACATGACATAAAACAATTAATGTCTTAATTAATGATTTAACCTCTTCCTTCTCAGAAGTGCAACAAAGTCCTCCCAGTTATTCAAACCAGATAGAAAACATGAATTTAATCTCAGTTACCAGAAATATTCATACCATCCAAGATCATCTTCAGCATTAAACATTTTATTGTACCCTTTAATATCATCCAAAACTAAAATCTTGAAATCTACAATTACTGAATTTATAATGCTTACCCAGAGCATTTTTCTCATCTCCTACCAACACTGCATACCACCAAATACACACAAATTTAGATTTACACGTGTAAAATCCCTTAATGGAAATGTTATAGTTAATACAAATTTTATTGGCATTCATAAATAAATAATTGCATAAATTGAACTTAAAACATTTGAACATTCCTCGTTTTATACACTGGATAGAAGGAGGTGTTAACTTTGCTTGAAAATAATTTTTGAAACTTTTTCGTTTCTTTTGCAAAAAAACAGGATTTTCTCCCACCACTTTTGAAATCTCAGGGAAACATTTTAAAATTTTCCATTTATTAGAAATAATGTTCTTAATAGCTCTGTCATCTAAGCTAACTTGCATAGAAGTTCTGCAAACGATTGTTTTAAGTTCGGGACACTGTTTCAATAGAATGCCTTAAATTACATATCTCAGAAACCTTTTCCATGACATCGTCATCGTCTCTTTCTGTTAACCTACTGACCCTCATTAACTGACCCTTAACAATATTGGCTTTAGTAACTGGAGTGCTCTTACCACTATAGTGTAAAAAAACATTGTTGTGCACATTCTTTTTATAAATTCTGGTAACCAATCTATCTTTCTCCTTGAGAACTGTATCATCTAAAAAATGAATACTAGTAGGGCTAGATGCTGAGTTAAAGTTCAAAAAGGAACAGACATTGCTAACGTAATTTAAAAATTTATTTAGTAAATCTGTATCACCTCTCCAAACTAGAAACATGTCATCAATAAAATATTTTAAAAAAGATAATGTGGGCTCCATGAAGATTCTTAAGAATATTAATTCTCTCCCACCTACGCATGAAAATATTAGCATAACTAGGTGCCATAGCAGTACCTATAGCCACACCATTGATTTGGCGGTACAAGATATTATTAAATTCAAAGATGTTGTAACTTAATATTAAATCCAATATTTCCAAAGGCAGGCAAACAGTATTGCTGAAAATAGTTTATGTATAGTTAATTATAATTTGACCATTTCCATGCCTTTATGTTAAGTATTACAGCATATAATGATTTAATATCCAAAGTGACAAGCTAATATGTGGGGCTCATCACTAAAGAGCTGTATAAGAGAATGTATGAGCAAAGATATGCAGTGTTGGTTAGGGATGAAAAAATGCATTGTGCAAGCATTATAAATTCAGTAATTGTAAAGGAGATTTCAAGTTTTTAGTTTGGGATGACATTAAAGGGTACAATAGAATGTTTAATGCTGAAGATGAACCTGGATGGTATAAATCTTTGTGGCAACTGAAACTAAATGCATGTTTTTCACTAGGTTTGAACAACTGGGAGGATTTTGTTTAGTTTCTGAGAAGGAAGAGGTTAAAGCAGTAATTAAGTAATTAATTATTTTATGTCATGTGACTTTCTTTAAGTGAAGGTTTGTATTGCATTATTCAGTTTGATGAAGTCTTGGATTGACAGACACAATTGCTTACTGCTTAATGTGTATATATATTAAATTTGTTTGGTTTTATTTTATTTTCTGGCTTATCACAAAACCATTCTTCATTCATGTTCCCTTTCTTCTAAATATACATGTGAAGCATGAAGTTTATCAGTTACAGTTTAGTCAAAATCAGAATCACCTGAAGTACACTGTCAAATCTTTACTTCAAGAATCCTGTGCATTTAAATCAGAGACAGTGGGAAAGATTGCAGAACAGTGTGATTTCTACATTAGTAAATTCACTGATGTACCAATCAAACTAACACTGGTGCAACAGAGAAACGAAAAACAGAATTAACGTAAAATAATTTATTCAATGTTTTCATCCAGTAGACTTCTTCAGAATAAAGCAAACTTTACTATCACAAACATTTATACAAATGCTGCATATTTACATCTAATTTACCAATTAACAAATCAATAATTCAATAAAACTATAATACATTATAAAAGGTAAAACCATTTGATAAAACTAAAAAATATATAATAACAACAATACATATGCACTGCATTTACAATATTACATCTATGTCCCCAGTTTCCAATAAACAAAAAAACACTTGATGTTGATTATGTCACTCAAACCTGGAGGAGTATCCATCCCCCAACCTTAGTTGCCATATTGTCTCCTTCTTTTCAACTTTATTTTTCATATTTCCTCCTCTTAAATCCTTTTATACTTGTTATAAAATAGAGAATGTAATTTTGTATACATCTGACACTTCGCTGAGTGTCTGTAAAGAACATTATTTTCATCTTTGGTCTTTATAGCATAACAATGTTCCTTTATACGTTTGCTGAGGCATCTTGTAGTCATTCCTACATAATAGGTAGAACAGCCTGAATATAATGCAATGTAAACAATATTACTGGTTAAACAATTATATCTACCAGTAATACTTATAGTTTTATGATAATGCTCTAAATTAATGTAAGACCCCTCCAAAATATACCTACAGGTACTACAGCTGTAACATTTAAACGTTCCCTTATTTTTATTTGTAACTAGGGGTAATAATGATGTTTCATCTACCTGTAGCATTTTTTTAATGGTATAACCTTTCTTGTACACAAACTTGGGCACATCTCCCAAAACTGCATTTAGATCACTGTTACCTGTTATTATTTTCCAATTGCTCTGTATAACAGATTTTATATTTTCACTGTCCACTGACATCTCTATAATGCACCTAGGCAATTTCTCATAATACTTCTTGATGGTATTCCATTTATTCATAGTTAGTCCTCTAACTAAAATGGGAGGAAAATCATGTTCTCTTCTATTCCTGATATTAAAAGCTATGTCTTCTAATAACTTGCATGGATAACCTCTGGTAGTAAACAACTTAGTGATGACATCAATCTTATCATTGAAATCAGTCTCATTACTGACCATTCTTGATGATCTTATATACCGGCCCTTTGGAATGTTCTTTTTCATGAAATTAGGATGGTTACTTTGAAAATGTAAATCATTATTTACATATGTTTTCTTCCTGTATATTTTACTAGAAAACTTATTTTCCACTGCATTCCAGGTTAATTCCACATCAAGAAAACAAACTCAATTTCAAATTTCGCCTCCGGTGAAACTTAAAAAAAACTGCAACTAGCATTAATTTCTTCAAGAAAAGAACCTGATGTAATATCTGCACTTTTCATAATGAAAAAATGATCATCAATAAATCTACAGTAAAACATTACCCTAGGAAAACAATTAAGGGTGGGTAAAATGTCTTTTTCCCACCAACCCATGACCAATCCTTCAAAGGCTGGGGCTACTGTTGCCCCCGTGGCTACTCCTTTGAGTTGTTTGTAATACTTTTGATTGAAAATAAAATAATTATTTTCCAATAACAGCTCTAACAAACCTTGATATAACTTGATAGTGGAATTACTCCAGGTGGTATATTTCTGTAAAAAGGTTACATACAAACTCAACACCTTCTATTTGGGGAAAAGAAGTATATAAAGATGTAACATCTACTGTTAACATAATTAAATCACTACTAAAAAATTCACTGATATGGTAATGTGAGTTTGCTCTTGGGTTGTCACACTGGAAAAATCTGTTTTTTTTTCTTGTTATTTTTAATTTCTGTCAATATAATGAGGTTTACATTTTTTTAAGTTTCAAAACTGTCTATCCATAAACCCTAACCTCACAGGGTCAGCTCCAGAGCAAGGTAACCAAGGAAGCTGTCAAGGGCCCAGTTCTGGTTGAGGGGCCAGCCTAGCCAAAAAAAAATGGGGAGAGAAAATATCACATCTGCTGCTCTGGCCATTAAAAACACAGGAAAAAAAAAGACAGAAATACCCACACTGCTGCTCTCTGTGTGCCTCCAGTGCTTTTAAGTTGCCCAACCAATGGGAAAAATTGACAGAAGCTCAACCAATGAGAGTAAAGGGAGAGAAATGCAGGTCAGGTACAGTGCTGATGCCAAACACTGCTGGTGTAACTGGGAGAATTTGGATTTAACTGTGCTGTCACAAAAAAGGAATAAATGTAACTGAAGTAAACATCAAAAACATCACAAAGATGACTTAACTGCTGCCCAGGATTTAAGTGTACTGCCCTAACTGAAAGATCAGAAGTTCAGAACTGTAATGTTTTCTAGTGTGTGTGTGTGTGTGTGTGTGTGTGTGTGTGTGTGTGTGTGTGTGTGTGTGTGTGTGTGTGTGCATGCATGCATGCCCTTTTTTGTGCATGTGTGTGTAAAACTGCTGGCATGTTGAATTCCCCTATTGCAAGGTGAACCTCTATTGTTTCCAGATCCTGTTTACCTCATGTTTAGGTATGGTGTAAAACTGTTTACAAGGTGAATCAGCGTATTGCAAGCTGAACTCCCACTGCTTCTGGATCCTGCTTATGCATGTGAGAATGCTTGAGTGTGTGTGTGTATAAAACTGCTTTCAAAGAACACCTCTATATTGCAAGGTGAACCTCCATTGCTTCCAGATCCTGTTATTAAAAGATGAAACTACATTGCTTCCTGATCCTGAAAACTCCATAAAACATTTTACTGGGGACTGCAGTCAGTCAGTAATTCCAGACGTCAGATTTGCATCATTATTCTTACTCATAAAAGGCATATAAACATGACATTCTTCGCAAAATGCTTGCTCATGCAAAGCTTTTTATTCTACCAACTTTCTGTGTATACTATAGAAACATTTAATACCACTTCCTGATTTTGGTTCTTTATCTCTGATTCTTGGCATAAGAAGTTGGGGGGAGGGTTGTACTTGATTTCACTGTATGGTCATGCCAGCAGCAAGCTGAGACACATTTCTGGTTAATGAGTGTGTGTGTGTGTGTGTGTGTGTGTGTGTGTGTGTGTGTGTGTGTGTGTGTGTGTGTGTGTGTGTGTGTGTGTGTGTGTTTATATAAAATGTGTACAAAAGCTTGGCTTCTGCAACCTACCTGTTAGAACTACCAAATGGCCATAACAAGCAAACAACTGACCACTGACTAGAACTATTTAACCGTGGTGTTTTATGCTGCTGTCTGATTAAATCCTATTTTATTATTCGCTGGTCAATCGTGCTTGTTGTATAGTAGGTGTTTTCCACTCTGTTGCCTGAAATCTACACTGAAAAGTATGTTTTGCAACAAATTATGGCTGATGATTTATTAATTAATACAAAAAAGGTACTGTTACAGTACTGTGATTGGTTGTCTGTTACTCCCCACATTTTAAGGGCTGGATGCTTTAGCCATAATTGTCAAATAACTATATCACAGTTGTCTCATTTTAAGAGAGGACAGCAGTTTTGTACATAGTGTTCTACACTGCTTTGTCTAGTGGCAACATTATCATAAGGACAGGAAAGTGATAATTACACTAGAAAGTTATGATTAGACCCTTTTAGAAAATGCTATGTGTGTATGTAAAATAGCTTTGTCCAAGGTGCAGATTTTGCTGTCAAGGCTGCAGTGGAAGGTACGGGGTTGAGAGCAAGGTAGATGAAATCTTGACATTCCTGTGATTAAAACTTTGCTCTCATTCAACATAAGGTTTATTTGGATGGCAGGTGCTGGTCATAGTAAAGAACAGAACTGAGCTTGCTCATGAGGGGGATCTCTAATAGAGGGTATTAGGTGAATAAATTAGTTTACACAGCACTACAATGGGTTAAAAAATGCATATGAATGTGTACAGAACGGTGGAGATTGTGTATATTGTGGTTAAATTGTTAAAACATGCATCAATTTTGTGGCAATGGGCTGAGATCAGAAAGCAATTGCCTTACCTAATTTCAATATGCAAGGTAAAAGCACATCAATCTATTGTGCGAAACTGAGTTTTTAATGGTAATGCATAACATTATGAAGCAGTCAAACATGCAGCAATGTGTGGTACTCCTTTGTATTATCACATACTGAAGGCAGATATACAAACTACTGCGCCATCTTTGTTAGATTTGTCTATGACTCTGCTTACCAAAGGAAATCCACTTATCTTGCAACAATGCACTGATGAAAAAAGTGTAGAAGAAATAATGTCTTGCAATGTAAACAGTTGGAATATAGATTTTTAACATACAGTCAAATAGAGCTGATGTTATGTTGATTAAAGTTCAGTCATTGAGTTTTCAAACATATTAGTCCTTCAAAATTATTACAGGTTACAGGATTAAAATTTTGACATCCACATTTGAAATTGTACTCTGGAGAGCTAGTGGAAGACAGCTTGTCTTGCTTGCAAACCAATGCTACTACTCAAAAACTACAGTTGTAAAGAGATCCAGTTACAAATGGTCCACGGCAAGCTCTCTCTCTCTCTATATATATATATATATATATATATATATATATATATAGACATTATTGAGTCTTTCCATGCAGAATCAGTCCAAAGCCATTTATTATGGTAAATATAAAGACAAGGAAAGAGATGCATAAAAAGGCCAAACACAGGTAAAAGACTGGTTTCAGCAGGTAAGCCCACCTTCTTCAGATAATCTAACCATGCACTCGGAATTCTGCTGTATCAACTAGTAAAACAAATGAAACAATAGTACCACTTCTTTATTAAAAGGAGAAAGATTAGCATTGCTGCCTCACAGCAAGAGGTTCTCCGGTTCGATCCTCGGCTGGGGTGCCTTCTGTGCAGAGTCTGCATGTCCTCTCTGTGGTCATGTGGGTTTCCTCTGGGTGCTCCAGTTTCCTTCCACATTCCAAAGACTTGCTGCAGGTGGATTGGACACTCTAAATTGGCCCTAGGCATGAGTGTGTGCATCTGTGTGCCTTCCGTGGAAGGTTTGGTGCCGGGCTGGCAACTTGACACCGTAAAACTCCACTGCCAATCATAAGTGGACAGGTGATCCACTGTGGTGACCCCTAACTGGGAAAAGCTGAAAGAAGAAGAAGAAAATTAAAAAAAAAAAAAACAGAATGCAAAAGGTACATAAACAACAGTAATTCAAATATTCATTAAATTCTGGATAAAAAGAACACCCAGTTGTATAATCCATATATGCTCGCTATCAGATAAAATTTTGTCAAAAATATATTATAAGCCTGAGTTTTAATTTTATCAATAGCTATGAAAATAAATATATATAAAAGATGTTGCAAAAGCAAAATTCCATGTAATTAATTCCTGACATACAGCAAGTAACCAAATGTCTTAAATGGTATTCTTTTCTGGAAAAGAATGCTTATTGCTATCGAACATAGGACAAAATCTACAATGCTGACATGGGAAGCAACCAACATTGCTACCCAATAAAATGCTCTGAGTGGAAGCAGCCTTGGGGGAAGCTTAGTTCTTGCTGCCTAGAATCTGTCTTACTGTTTTACTGCTCTGATTGGGGAATATAAAATGATTTGGCAAAATTAGCCACAATACTTTTACGTCAGAAGAGGAGACACGATAGCCATTTTATTTAGATCTTAGTGGGATGGATACATATCTTATTACCTGGGATCTGTGTTCTCTGCTATACACACCCTTCTATCTTTCCTCCAGGAAGGATAAGAAATTATAGACAAAAAACAAACTATAACAATGCAGTAGTTAAGGTAGGCTATAACTGAATTTAGCATCATGATCTGAAACAGACTGTTTTTAAAGGGTTAGCTCACATGGATTTAGCAGACAATATGATAGCAGAAGTAAGCATATTGTCAGCACATGAGGCCCCAAAGCCAGTTTGGAAGTTTAGACATTTAGAAAAGCTGTTGCAGATTGTTGGTAATGCAATTTTCCAATTTATAAGCAAAATTAAAATGGAAATAAAAGCAAAAACATCAGTAGTTTTACAGAAGGACTACCACAGGCAAATAATTCTTGCCAGAACCATGGTTTAAAACTCACTGCCAAGAGATACATACTAGTACCATTTGGAAAGTCAGCTACCACAGGAAAGTACATTATTGATAACATATCCCTAAGAGTAGACCAGTAGTCAGGGATTTGGGAACTTATGTAGACAGTATCCTAGCTACTGTCCAATGTGTTATTACATTAGTAAAGACATTATTCTATCTTGTTCAACTTATATGTATTCTGCCACCATCAGACCCATCACTTAGTACAATGCCCCCCTTCAGTATGTGCCTAACCAGGCACATGCAACAACTGGAACATCCACAGATTTTCCCCACAAACAGAATATGGAGCATCAACAACATGTTCTATGAGAATTGCCTCAAAGCCCTACACCTATATGTCTACTACAGATTGTTGAGGGGCCGCCTATGCCTGGCATACAAGATATCCCTGGATCTCACTCTGATGGACCTTTTGCATATCTGCAAAACAAATAGCATCAGAACTACCTGATCCAAAGACTTAATAATTGCCTGAAAATTAAATAGGACTTGTTGGAGGGACATACATCTGTGTGTAAGAGAATACCTTTTCTCTGTAACGGGCCTTCCATCCAGGTGAAACAGAGGTTTTCCCTAACCATATTCAAGCTTAAACTCGACTAGTGGATGGAAAATCTGAAATTTACCCCATGTCTGGTATGTATGTCTCCAAAGGACAGAGGCAGAATGTAAATACTTGAGCTCCTGTGCTCTAACTTACACATATCTATCAATATAAAGTGTAAAATTAATATCTAGAGCACTAAAAGCTTGCTGGGTACAGCTGGGAAGCTTGGTAGGGTTGTAAGGGCCCTTGCAGTTGTCAGTTTAGTATATTCCTGTGAACGTATGAAGGACAGGATACCACTGGATTTCATACTATCTTCAAAGAGGAAACATGCTAATTGGTAGGGAATAAATTATGCACACTCATTCTACATCAGCAAGAAAAAGAGATTAGAGAGCAACTGAGTATGATTTAACAAGTTACAGACTTCTCACATGGCAAAGAAGCTGATAGTTTGCAAGGGCATGGTTTACCAATATATTCTCAAGTTGGAAAGGTAGACTTTAAACTATGTTTTATGCTTATGGACATTTTTATAATTCTGGTGTTATCATGCTTTATGTACAGAACATTAATAATGAGACATGCAGATGTAGAATAGTGGCAAATTGATTATCTTCAAGTACATGTGAAAACCCAAAATATTGAAAACTCAGAACATTGAAAATGTGCTTCATAACATTGAAAACTACATTGCACAAGTAAATAAGATCCTCTCCACCTACACCACCACCTAACTAACAAATACACTTTCTACTACGTTTCTGCAGGGGGGCAACCTATGAAGTTACAAAATTAACTTTTTCCCACTGTAGTGTGATCTTGGAGTTGGTGCATTTAATTTACAGGGGGGTGTGGGGGGCAGATCCCCTATATGGGGGGGGGTGCAGGGGGCTTGCCCCCCTGCAGAAATGTAGTAGAAAGTGTATTTGTTAGTTAGGTGTTGTTGTAGGTGGAGGGGATCTTATTTACTTGTGCAATGTAGTTTTCAATGTTATGATGCACACTTTCAATGTTCTGAGTTTTCAGTGTTTTGGTCTCAATGTTATGAAATTACATGTTATGAAATTTCAATGTAATGAAGTAGACATATATATATATATATATATATATATATATATATATATACACATATACACACACACAGTGAAGATTTCCAAACCATTGACTGGGTATGGCATCCCACAACCTTATTATTTCATCATTAACTCTCATATAGAAGCATTAATTGACCATTAATTGCTTACTAAGTTCTGGTTTCTACTGCCATTTGTGACCCACTCCCTAGTAGTGAAGGCACTTGCCCAAATGCCCTATCATAGGGATTGTCTACACAAAGCAAAATGATTTCCAAGAAATTAAAGTTGCACAGTACTCCTAGCATCTGAAAATACCTTGAGTCTCCCTAACAATGGGTAAACGTTTCCATCACCGATCCTAAGGATATGCTTAATATTTTTGCCGAATGGTTCTTTTACAGATTGGATGTCAACAATTCTTTTAATCCAAAACCAGTTACCTCAGTGGTACTTTTCCAATAATACAGGATGTTTATGTAAGAACAGCATTAATAAACTTCAAGTCTAATTCTTTGCTTGCCTAGATGGTCTAAACGTTTTCTTTTTTGGGGGGGAATAACAGAGACATTATTGCCAAACTTAACCCACTTGTTTCAGATGCCTCTAACAGAAGTGTATATTCATCCTTATACAGAAAAGTTATCCTAGCCTTTCTACTCATAACTACAAACCAATAAGCCTTACTTGCATAATTTGCATTTTTTTGAGCATGTTGTGTGTTTCTCACTCAAATCCATGCCTGATTTTAGCTCTAACATCCATCAATGTGGCTTTCTATCCAGCATTCCAGTATATCTAATCTAATTAGGTTTTATGAGAATAATCATGAATTCCATTGACACTGATTGCAGTAAACTGAGTGATCTTCTAACTGGAGAGCAGACAGTTTCCCATAGTTTAGGTGTTAGAACTGAAAATGTGTGGTTAGAGCAGTGCAGCTTGGTTCTAGGATGATGTAGATCAGAGCCAGTATGTGAATGAGTTCATAGGTTACTGGAGGAGAGTTCATGTACTACAAGGGGAGAAAATGTTTTTAGACAGAAGAGTTTGAAAAAAAGTAAGCCATCAGCAAGTCTGCTTTTTCCTTTGCCATGACTGTGATGGTGCTGTTCTTCAAGGGGAGAGTGTGCAATGAAATGGCATATTTTATTTGTCACAGTCTGTTGTTTGACATTTTCTTACAGGAGGCAACAACTATGATGGGAAAGACATATTTTTTATTCTTCAATATATTCACTCACTCAGTTTGTTGAGTTTGATATATTTTAGGTTTGCCATATATCATTGCGGCTTGATGCCTTGATTTTAGCCAATGTCAGAAGAGCAACATATGTATTCATTGTTAAGGAATTTAGACAGCTTAACTTTTGCTATTGTTGATTTCTGGATTTTCTAATATGTTGAGGCAGTGAGTTCCAAACTGATCGATGAAAAAGCTTTATCAAAGCATGCACTATTTCTTTGGAGAAGTGAGACCTTTACAGAAATAATTAAGGCTGGGATGAAAGCACCCACTTGTCAGTAGCTGCTCTGGCTGATGCTGAGATGTAAATGGGGAAAAGTTCCTCACCCAGAATAGTAAAACTTAATTTCATTATTTCATTTGTGTTTATCTTTTTATGAATGTGGATTTGAAAGTTAAGGATGCTGTCATAAGCCTAGACATTTGAAACCTTATATTTAATCTTCTTTAATATCAAAGACTAATGGACATGGCTCTATATTAGAACATCGAAATTTCAAAACTTCGAATGTTCTAATATAGACCCCTATTTAGCGAAAGCTGAAAATAGTGAAGCTACAGAAAACCAATTTTTTTCCTAAGGAAAGAATTTGTTTGTCCGTTTCTGTTGTTTCGCTATTTTCAGCACTGTGTTGGAAAGTTACGGGTCGGTTTCAGGTAAGTGTGCGATTGGGCATGGGTTAGGCGAGTTAGGGTTAGGGTGCAGGTTAGGTATGTGTGCGATTGTGTGGGCATGAGGGTTAGGTGAGTTAGGGTTAGGGTGCGGGCCAGGTAAGTGTCCGATTGTGTGGACATGAGGGCTAGGGCAGGGTAGGTGAGTTAGGGTTAGGGCGTGGGTGAGGTGAGTGTGCGATAGTGAGGGACCTTAGGGTTAGGGTTTGGGTTAAGGTAAGTGGATAGTTAGTGGTATATGTACAAGTTTGTGTAGGGTTAGATGTAAGATTTTAGGTGTATGTGTGTAGATTTCTGTTTGTTTGGTGTGCTTGTGTTGTGTGTATGTTTTGGAACAGCAAATTTTTTCCCTAGGAAAAAATTTGCTGTTTTGCATGTTCGATGTTGTAAGTATTCACTTAATAGGGGTCGATATTAGAACATTCGAAGTTTTGAAACTTTGATGTTCTAATAT
Organism: Protopterus annectens; assembly: GCF_019279795.1. Classification (NCBI taxonomy): domain Eukaryota; kingdom Metazoa; phylum Chordata; order Ceratodontiformes; family Protopteridae; genus Protopterus; species Protopterus annectens. Next base: position 675,324,817 of record NC_056748.1, on the reverse strand, counting down.
AGACCCAATGGACACTTGTTGAGTTTCTGCTAGGTATCAGAAAACACATACTTTTTGTTTTATTGGGATTACGTGCAGATTTATGTTGGTTTAACCAGTAGTTAAGTGAACGAAAGTAATTTTCAAGTGGAGTTTAAATAAATGAGTGAGAGGGCCATTCCTGCCAGATCTACAAATGACCATATCATCAGCATGTAGAATATGTGGACTAAGGGGGAGGTTACAGGACGTTTGCTGACAAAGACCAAAAAGGGTAAGGAAGCAAGAATGTTGCCTTGTGGGATAACTTTAATGAGAAGGACATAATTTAAGAGGCCTATGCCTATTTTGAGTAGAGTCTGTCAGTTAAGAAACCTTTATATCCTAAGCTTGAATCTGGAATGGTTCCAACATCATGAATGCTGTGCAAAAGGAAGCTGCATTCCTCAAAGTTAAAGGGCGTAGTAAAATCTAAAAAGAGGTTTCCAGTAAGATATCATGACATGACAAATTACCATGGCACTCAATTCCCTTCACCCCCAGTACACATACAATATGATCATTGCTCATTTGGATATGAACAATTTCAGACACACATCCTTAGAGTTTATGATGAGAGACCTGATGCAAATCTGTGGCTGGTAAGCAACCATTCATAACTTATTTTGCCAAGCATAATGCCAGAATATAGACAAAGATAATTTAATTCAATGATTGTCTTTTGTTGTAATTCCAAGGAGTCTGATATGTGTCTACTGTCCATACTGCTTCACAAAGGATGTTTTTTACCTCTCCCTCCCTTGTTTATGAGCTACAGCTAATACCGCCACTATAGATTTTAGGCAGTGTCAGTCTGGCGCTCCTACTATCTTAGACAAGCCAAATGAAGACAGATTAACAGTAGTGCTGCTCAATGCTATAAACCAGCAAAAGAAACTGCCCATCCTTGAACCCTTCTTGTCCATTGGAAATACTGAGACCTGCATCATCACTGAAATATGGTTGGAGTACTTTGTTAAAATTCCCCACTAAGATTCAATGCTGCCTCTCATCCAGACTTTCTACTGAGGCCAGCTCTGTTATACTTGGTGATGTGGCTATATTATTTCACAGGTCCATCAATCTAAACATATAGAGTAGAATAAAAACATGGAACTCCTTTATCGTCTATCAATAAAATCCTCTACAATATCCTGGCAAAATACAAAACCCTTGTATGACTCTTGAGGCATATTTGGACAAATTAGATTCTTACTATTGAACCAAACACTGTTGTTGTTGGGGACATACACTGCTATAAATATACTACCTAGATTTCATGAGTGCCAAGTAAATCAATCAGATGCTGATCACCCCTTCCACAGGTGCAGATTTACTTGTTTTGGCCATCAGAAACCTACTACCATTATAGTGTGTACTGAGAATTACTTCATCACTGACCAGATTTGATCACCACCTGCTGGTTTTTGCTATTAGCCCCCAAGTTAATATGCCACAATATCTTTAGGGATTTCTCTAAAGCAAATGTGCTCCAAGTAGCTGATGACCTGTTGCAGTTCAAAGGTTTCCCTCCCTTTGAGAAACCAGTACCCAGAACTATTGCATTTGCAGAGACATTATATTATCTCCGTAATGCCTGCTCCTAGACTTCAGTTCTGTTCCATCGCAGATACTATGATACATTTAGGAACAAACCGTTAGAAAAACTACAAAATAAAGAAAACATCTCCTTGCCCTTAGGAAAAAGAAAAAAAAATGAAAAAATACTTTGTTCTAAAATGAAACTCAAGAAAGTAAACAAACAACTAAGAAATATAATTATATCCACAAAAGCTAGGTATGAACTGAAAAGTGCCACCACGAACAAAGACAATCATATGTACTTCCACAGATGTATTAAGTAATAATACTCAGCACTGCACTGAGCTGATGCATTACAATATCATCCACTCACCCATCTCTCCCTATCAGCCTCTCTCCACTCAGACACACACACACACACACACACACACACACACACACACACACACACACACACACACACACACACACACACACACACACACACAATCTGCCTACATTCCCAATGATTACTTCCAAATAAGTCCTTAGGCTCTCTTGGGGATAAATAAACACTATCACTATGGGTCTGACAATGTGTCAGGATGCTTCCTTGTCAGTATGACTTACTATCTCAAAGACAGATACCTGAATCTGGTCAAACTATCTCAAATGGCTCAATGCCAGATGTGAGGATAATGGGAGTGGTCATCACTTTTTATAAGGGTGGCCAAACCACTAACTCTAGCAACAATAGTCCCATAAGCCTCACCAGTCTCATCTGTAAGATAATGCAGCATATCATCATGGACCTCATAAACAAAGATATTGACAGCTTAGCATCTCTTGACCGAAACCAACTTTGATTTGCTAAGGAAAGATCATGTATGCTTAACCTACTGAATGCCTTTGAAGAAAAACGTTGTGGCTTTGAACAAAGGCAAAAGTTACAGACAGTATACCTTAACCTGGCTGAGGCCTTTGATCTCATCTCACATCTAGCATTATAGATAAGTCACTCAAACTAAATATAAATTGTTATTGTAACATTTTGGATAACTAATGGCTGACAGACAGAGAACCCATCAAATTAAGATTGGGGACACACTGTCCACTAAAAGGATCATTATGAGTTGATTCCATCAAGGCTACTATTTGATACTTATTTCCCTGGTGTCAAAGGTCACTGGCTCTTCAAGTTTTCAGATAATTGTAAACTTGGAGCTGTCATCAACTTTCTGGAGGACTACCAGATCCTAAAACAGGATCTAGCTTTCACAAACAAATGAAGCTGGGAACATGTTCTGAGATAAATATTGAATAATACATGGAAAATATGAGCATGCAAGCACCTACTCAACAGATGACATTCTCATTGAACTAGATACTGTTATTAGGGGCCTGTGCACTTTCATGCACAATGTGCTCTGCTTCAACTACTGTGTTTCAAAGGACATTACAAAATCTTTCTATCTAGCCCAGATGATTATGAAAGGTATATCTTCTATATCCACCTTTGCTAAAATCTATCTCAAGTCCTTCCTTATTAGGCCTGTAATATAATATAATGTTCCCTTTAGCATGTACCTGTCCAGACACATGCTCAAACTTGAAAGACGCAATCACTTTCAAGGAAAATACAGGCCTGAGTTCTAGATCCTACACAAAGCACCTTAAAACTATTTTCCATCTAAGAGGTTCTAAGAGACTGCGCTACCCAACTGTCCACTGTATAAAAAGATATATTCAACACATCCCTGCAACTAGCCATTGTACCCAGTTGCTTCAAAAATATGACAATCATTCCATTATCCAACAAATCCCAACTGACAAAACTAAATGATTACCGTCCAGTTGCACTTACATCAACAGTAATGAAGGGTTTTGAGCAGCTGATCAAGAACTATATCTCTTCAAGTTTACCTGCAACACTGGATACATTACAGTTTGCTTATAGATCTAACCACTGCATGGCTGATGCAATAGGTGTAGCGCATTCATGATTCCTTGCTGCATCTAGAGAAGAAGAATTGCTATGTCAGAATGCTGTTCATCAATTCGCTTTTAACACTGTCATTCCCCAGAATCTGCTATCGAAGCTGATCCAGCTGGGCATCAAACCCCTACCATGTAACTGGATGCTGGACTTTCTCATCAATAGACCCTAAGAATTGAGCATGGGTGTCCCTCAGGGCTGCGTCCTGAGTCCTCTGCTTTTCACCTTGTTGATGCACGACTGCATGGCCAAGCATGAATCCAACAAAAACATCAAGTTTGCGAATGATACCACTGTCATAGGTCTTGTCATTAATGATGAAGAAACAGCCAACAGGAATGACATGGAGCATCTGATAGGTTGGTGTGACAGCAACAATCTGGTCTTAAATGTAAGCAAGACCAAAGAATTAATAGTGGACTTCTGGAGGACAGAGGAGATACATCAACCTCTGGAAATTAAGGGGGTAGCAGTGGAAAGGGTCAAAAACACCAAGTTCCTGGGGGTGCACATCTCAGATGACCTACCCTGATCGACTCATATTAGTTGCGACTGAAATGCTTCGCAAGGACGGCTTGCATGGTCAAACCAAGTACAGCAACCACAAACGACCAGCAAAAGTGATGGTAAACCCAGATAGTAACAAATCCTTTATTAATCAAGATAACATATTGAAAATATGCCAATAAACCAGACTGGTTTCGGCCTCACAGCCTTTGTCAATGGTATACAGAAATAAATTGGTTAAAAAAGAAGAACTGGTACTGGTTATATTTATAGTCCTCCCTGTTAGACCAGAAATCATTGGTATAGCCCAACCTAGTGTTTGGGATGTATAAATGCCCAAAAAAATTTTTTTTATAAATAATCAAGATCAGTTCATATATAAAAATGAAACAAACAGTTAAGTATTAAATGATTCCATAACACTATAAGCAAATATGAAAAAGTTTAGATGAATTATGTAAATTACATATTGTAATATTAATATATCCTGATTATGTAAATACAAAAAATCAATCAAAGCCTAACTAGAGGTTATAAAAGCATATTCAAAAATTGCAGTGATAATAAAAAGGTATTATAATAACATCTCGGCGCTAAAGTGTAACTTGGTCATCCTAGTCACTAGGACTACATAATTCCAAGATCATAAATTAACAAAACAACATAAATACCACCATTCAGAGAAAGCCAAATAAAAAAATAAAAAAATATACTGCATATATCAATGTAAATAGATGGACAATGCCTTTGTTATAGATGGTCATTCAGACCTGGTGGAAAAAGTGCCCCAAGCTTTGTAATCCAATATTGTTCTTTTCTATTCAAAATAGAGTGCCAACCCTGTTGATGGCTACGATCCCCTACAATTTTGTCAATAACCATGAACTTAAATTGTGCATTGGAATGTTTGATGGTGTGTCTATACAAGGCATTAGTTTCCTTCTTATTTCGGATGTCACTGTTATGTTCTGTCATACGTATTCGAAGGGATCTAGATGTTTGGCCCACATAAAATGATTGACACTGACATGTGGCCAAATATATGACCCGTGTAGTGCTACAATTAGCAAAAACCCTGGCCTGATACACCCGTTCAGTATTAGCACTAGAGAATTCCTTCAATGTGTAGACCTGGGAACATGAACAACAATGGCTACAAGGAAAGGTACCTATGAGTCTGTCTCCTGTTAAGGTAGTTTGTTGACAGATAGCTCCTCCTCCTTCCTTGTGTTTATAGTGGGAAAACAACCCCCCTAGAGTTTTACCCCTTCTGAAAGACATATGACATGTTGTGCCTAATAGCATTTTTAATTCATCATGTGCCATCAGTATATTCCAATTGGAATTCAAAATGTCCCTGACCAGCTGATAGTTCCTGCCATATGTAGTGACAAACCTTATTGTTGAATCTTGATCTTTATTATCCAACTTTTTATATTGCAATAATGTTTGTCTATCCAATGAATTACTCCATTCGCTGGCCAAAGAGATATCCCTCATTTTGTATCCTCTATGTTTAAATCTGCAACATAAGCCTTCCTAGCTATTTCGAAATCACCCCCTGATGAACATATGCGTTTCATACGCATGAATTGTGATTTTGGTATATTGCGGATGGTGTGGTAAGGGTGCATGCTGGATGCATGTAACAAGGTGTTATATTGAGGGTATTTACGAAAAACTTTGGTACTTAAGGTATGATCCTCATTACGGTATACAGTAACATCCAAGAAGTTGATGGTGTTATAATCATATGTTACCGTAAACTCGATACCCCATACATTATCATTCAAATAATGAATGAATTCCTGTAAATATGTAATGTCTGCCTTCCACACCATCCAACAATCATCTAAATATCGTCTCCAGATGTCCATTTCAACAATATAAATATTGTGTGATGAGTCATAGATTAAGCGCTCCTCAAAATAGGCCATAAAAAGGTCAGCATATATAGGAGCAAATGAAGCTCCCATTGCCGTACCTTGAAGCTGCAGAAAACACTTGCCATGGAAATAGAAGACATTTTTAGTTAGTACATGTTCTGCCATGCAGATAAGCAGTGTGTTGAAACCTGGTGGATACATTTCACATTTTTCTAACCAATATTGTAATGATTGCAGACCAGCCCAATCTGGAATACTTGTGTATAAAGATTTCACATCAAGTGTGCACATAAGCCAATCCTGTTCAAGTTGGGTGTCTGCTACTATCTGAAGAAAATGTGTTGTGTCTTTCAATCTGGCCCTAACCAATATCAATAGTGGCTTAAGATGAAATGTAAGAAAAGCTGAAAGTGGTTCTGTTAATGATCCGATACCAGACACTATGGGCCTACCCGGGGGTTTTGTAATAGACTTATGTATTTTGGGCAAAAGATATAAGATCTGTTTTTGTGGATCCTTGACAGTAAGATGTTTGACTGTATTAGTTGTTATAATACCTTGATCCTCTGCTGTCTGTAAGAAGGAATCGATTTCCTTCTTGTATACCAATGTGGGATCTATAAACATTTGCATGTAACACCTATGGTCTGCCAATTGTCTTTTGCCCTCATAAAGATAATCCCCTGTGTTCATAACCACAACAGCACCACCCTTATCTGCAGGGAGAATAGCTATATCACAGTTTTGCCTAAGTTCTTCTACAGCAGTTTTTTCTATGGCAGAAATATTTTGGCCTAAAATATTTGATTCATGATGATGAAAATGTAAATCTTTAATGACTGACTGTTGAAATACGGAGAAGTATTTGTTCATGGGTGGTTGGAAATCAGATTTCAAAAATCTAAACTCAGAAGATCTTTGAGAGGTGTTACCTGAAAAGAACAATTTAAGATTCAGATTGCGACAAAATGACAATACATCATTTACTATACTATATTCATCACTAAAGAAACCCGGAATAATACCAAGGCCTTTATTTAACAATATAGTTTGTGTATCTGTTAATGGTACATCAGATAAGTTTAAAACATTATCAAAGCCATCCTGAGCTACGTCAATAATGTTCGTATTCCCACTATAAACACAAGGAAGGAGGAGGAGCTATCTATCAACAAACTACCTTAACAGGAGATAGACTAATAGATACCTTTCCTTGTGGCCATTGTTGTTCATGTTCCCAGGTCTACACATTGAAGGAATTCTCTAGTGCTAATACTGAGCGGGTATATCAGACCAGGGTTTTTGCTAATTGTAGCACTACATGGGTCATATATTTGGCCACATGTCAGTGTCAATCATTCTATGTTGGCCAAACATCTAGATCCCTCCGAATACGTATGACAGAACATAAGAGTGACATCCGAAATAAGAAGGAAACTAATGCCTTGTATAGACACACCATCAAACATTCCAATGCACAATTTAAGTTCATGGTTATTGACAAAATTGTAGGGGATCGTAGCCATCAACAGGGTTGGCACTCTATTTTGAATAGAAAAGAACAATATTGGATTACAAAGCTTGGGGCACTTTTTCCGCCAGGTCTGAATGACCATCTATAACAGAGGCATTGTCCATCTATTTACATTGATATATGTAGTATATTTTTTTATTTTTTTTATTTGGCTTTCTCTGAATGGTGGTATTTATGTTGTTTTGTTAATTTATAATCTTGGAATTATGTAGTCCTAGTGACTAGGATGACCAAGTTACACTTTAGCGCCGAGATGTTATTATAATACCTTTTTATTATCACTGCAATTTTTGAATATACTTTTATAACCTCTAGTTAGGCTTTGATTGATTTTTTGTATTTACATAATCAGGATATATTAATATTACAATATGTAATTTACATAATTCATCTAAACTTTTTCATATTTGCTTATAGTGTTATGGAATCATTTAATACTTAACTGTTTGTTTCATTTTTATATATGAACTGATCTTGATTATTTATAAAAAAAATTTGGGGGGCATTTATACATCCCAAACACTAGGTTGGGCTATACCAATGATTTCTGGTCTAACAGGGAGGACTATAAATATAACCAGTACCAGTTCTTCTTTTTTAACCAATTTATTTCTGTATACCATTGACAAAGGCTGTGAGGCCGAAACTGGTCTGGTTTATTGACATATTTTCAATATGTTATCTTGATTAATAAAGGATTTGTTACTATCTGGGTTTACCATCGCTTTTGCTGGTCGTTTGTGGTTGCTCAACTCATATTAGTCACACAGTGATGAAGGAACAACAACATCTGCACTTCCTATGGAAAATGAGGAAGGCAAACCTGTCTCAGTCCATCCTCAAAGCCTTCTACAGGGGGACCATTGAGAGCATCGTCTCAAACAACATCATAGTTTGGTATGGTAATTGCAAAGCATCTGACCACAAGGCTCTCCTGAGGGAAGTGTGAACAGCAGAACAAGTCATTGGTTCCTTGCTCCCATCCATGGATGATCTGCACAAGACTTGGTGTGTGGGAAGGGCTTGGAAGATAATCAACAATCCCACTCACCCTGCCTTGGCATGTACGTCCACCTTTCCTCATGCAAACAGTATCACAGCTTACACTTCGAAACATTTAGACTGAATAGGAGCTCCCTCCCTCTGTCCATAAAGTTGCCAGGCATGACAGTGAAAATCAGATCAACATGTCGCTTGCTGTGAAGTATCATCTACAGTAATCACTGTAGCAAATCGCTTCAATAACTGATACAGTTAACCTGATTTCTTGTGCAATTACTTCCTGAATGTGCAATAGTCAGGAGTGAGTCACCACTCCATACATGTGCAATATTAACATCAGAATATATCATACTACAACTGATGAAGTGCAATATTCTAAGCAATCACAATGTGAAGTCACAGTCTTTGCAATACCTACTAGTATAATATTGTCTAATGTCTTCTTGTCCAACTGTGATTTGTTGTGTTGTTCATATTTTAATTATTACTCTGTGCATTAGTCTTACTGTCACTCAATCTATGCGTTCGTTGGTATGTCTTGCACGGACACCAAAGAAACATAATTTCATTCAGATTGCACTGCTGTATATATCTGATTGACAATAAAGTTTACTTTGACTATGACTTTGAAATCTCATAAAGTCTTCTGTGGAGAGACCTCTGTCAGCCTTGCAAGGACATATAGGACCCATCATACATGACTTTCTACATACTTAGAAAACAAAATGCAAAACCACAGACATCCATTATACTTACCAAAACTTCTACCACAACATAAACAGAACCTGCTATTGGAATTGGTACCTCTTCCATAGCCGTCATCTCTTCTGGAACACAATGCCTCTTCATATTAAACAAAGGAGAAATCAAAATCTTTCCATTCAAAGCTGGGATATATGGATGGGTAACTGTAAACACTGTCTAGGACTGGTTCCACAATCCATTATAGGAGAGGCTACAAATAATCCGTTTAGACCAATAGACTACTAATAACTTATAAACCTATAATTACACAATAATCAGCTATATATCAACATCAGACTAAGATGCTCTTAATATGCAATTAAGTCAAATTCCAACACTTTGTTCAATTCTTTAAAGGATGTAGAAGCTGGATGATTTAAGAGTCTATGCTGGTACAGGGCAACTTAGAGACTCAAATGATCCTGATATTACATCCTCAGAATATTTCCAAAAACATTATTGTAATCCCTGGCTCTGAGACACAGAGAGATAAAGGCCTGACAGTGACCCAGATAACCTGAAACTGATTAGCAGCTTAGGATTCTGAAAGAACCAGTGATAGGTGGGTGAATAATGTGAAAGTTACACCGATGAATCATCTGTGAGTGACGGTTGTTATGGCTTTCCTCCCATCATGATCTGGTGCTCTAGGGGAGTGGTGTATACCACTTCCCAAAGATCAAACCCTGGGGGAGCCAGAGAAGCAGCCTTTGCAGATGTGTGTGAAGAATCAGCTAATCTTAGTTTCAGGGGCATAGGCAGTCCCTCTTGAGTGACATGGATCCCACATCCATAAAATGTCATAATGTTTGGAAGGATGACAGCTCTGTGATTGGTTCTCTCCTCATGAGGAATGAATCAGCTGAGAATACTACTTGTTCAGTGAGGACTGAAAAGGTCAGTAAATCATAGGGAGCTGATTGACAGAAGGCAACAGGATGCAAAGTAGTGCAAATAAGAAAAAGAAATGCTAGGTATAATAGCAAATCAGGATAAGAAGAATAGAAAGAAATGCTAGGTATAATAGCAATTTGGGATAAGAAGAAGAGAAAGAAATGCTAGGTATAATAGCAATTTGGGATAAGAAGAAGAGAAAGAAATGCTAGGTATAATAGCAATTTGGGATAAGAAGAAGAGAAAGAAATGCTAGGTATAATAGCAATTTGGGATAAGAAGAAGAGAAAGAAATGCTAGGTATAATAGCAATTTGGGATAAGAAGAAGAGAAAGAAACACTAGGTATAATAGAAATTCAGGATAAGAAGACTAGCCTGCTAAGAAGATGCTATAATGCTTTTAGTAGAGAAGTGGGTGGAAATTAAACTAATCAGAATTAGAAAAGAAAATATCAAGCCGTTCTTTTCTTTTACTCTATTATACGTTGGGCTAGTCACATCAAATTAAGGCAGAGACAGTCACAGCTTTCCTGGATAAACTATGACTCCTGCTTGTGGAACATATTGTTGTTCTCGCCTTTACATGATACTACTTTTGAGACTACCATGAATGTCAAATCTGTTATCAAAATTACTACTTTTATGTCTGTGTAGAAGAGTATCCTGATTACCATTACTGATTACTCATTCATGAGGATTGCATCTCTAAAAATAATTTAAAAGCTCTTCTCATCAGTTCAGCAATAATAATTAGCTTCCATTTTTTTCTGATCACAATTAGAACTTCACTTGTGTGGCAAAAAAATCTCTTGTGTGTCATGTGTGTGATGTAAGTTTCTCAAACTGACATATGGGGCGAGAACTCAAACTCTCTATTAATAGAGTCAATTGCCATGTCACTCTATGTTGGACTAAATATCTCTTCAACTGATAAGAAGAAATATCAGATAAAAGTTTTTTGATCAAGACAGATTAGACAGTGTGCAGTCACTGCCTCTACTAGAAAATAACTACTACCAGTCTGAACTTAATCTAATCCTGTAATTTGCAACATGCAGGCTTAAGGCAGAGCATGGGAGAACCCATACAAAACATATTCAACCTTAATAAATACAGGTGTTGCCTAAAGATAACAATGCTCCAAGGGGAAAATGCATGCAAATACATGGGAAGGAAGTGAATTAAAGTAAAAACCTGCAAAAGATGTTTGTAATTAGTAGCACTGGAAATGATAGCAAAGTTCTCTAAGGCAATGCAGAAACTATGAAAGTTTTTATTTGCCACTATCAAAACATGGCCGTGATTTGTTCAAGAGCATGAAATTCAAGATCAGTGCTGCCGTCATCCAGGCAGCCATGATGGATCTTCTATTTTCTGGATATAACTCATCCTCATTTGGTTTATGTGCATGCATATATGGCAGCCCAATATAAGTTTTCCACTGAGTGAAGTCAATCCAATATATGCTAACACATAGGCAGCACTTGGCAAAGTCAACTGCAACTTGTAAGCTGAGAATCAGCATTGCATGCAGCTTTCTCTTAAGTGCCTTCATTGCAGTGGATTACACTACCAGTCCCCTCTGGATGAATAAGAAAGTGTTGACCCTTCATGCCCATTATTTCTTTCCAGGTAGTCCAGCCACTAGGACCCTACTTGATCCCAGGTCATCTGGATTGAAATGAGGGTGTTATGCCTCTGTGTTATGGAGAGGAAATTTTCTCAGAAAAATGTCTATGATGAATGGTGAAGGAGCAAATATCTAAAATGCTCATACATTATGAACTTTGCAACTATATATTATTGTTTTACTGCATGTTATGAGAACAGTTTCCTTTTCAAGGCAGATTGCCTACAGAAAAACAAATTAGCTGTTTGATGTCCTGAAAGATTTCTCTGCTTGGAATGAAGTATGATTGCAGTTAAGCAGTGGTTTTAAATAAACACCTAAGAACCAAAACTGATGAACAATACATCTGCAGGAAAAGGAGAGAATCTCTGATGTTTTGGAATATAAACGACAACCCGTGAACGGATAAGCTCTCCATACAGATGGAATAGGAGCTAGATTGAAAACAGTACAGTCTGAAAAGAAAACCTTGTATTTAGACAATGTGGCAACACTGGAAAGATAGATTTTCTGATAACAAAATACTACAAGGGTTTCCTGTATTCTGTCTATGCTATAAGGCTAAAACCTGTAATTATCTTGTTTAGAAAAACAGCTCCACCTACCATCAAGTAATATTTTACTAAATTAGATTTGCTGCCATTCATTACTTTTCTTAGTTAGATTTATTTCTACAAGCAAATGAGAATGCCTGCAGTACCACATGCATTCACATTGACAGACACAGTGGAGCCTCTGTTAATGCTTACTTAGAAAAATAAATAAACATGAAGTCATAATTTGTGGCTTAAATTTGGAAAATATCTTGCAAATAAAATGAGAATATTCAGGTAACGAGTAACAATTCATGTCAGTGACAGCAATATTACAAACATTGTTTCTATAAATAGGATATTTTCTAAAAAGCTTTGTATTTTATAGAACAATTAAGTTTACAAACTGCATTCCGTAGCTTTTGCACAAATGATGTAGCTAGACACAGTTTTGTGTGGTATATAATATCCAACAATATGTTACTGTCATATACACACACACATATATATATATATATATATATATATATATATATATATATATATATATATTTTTTTTTATTATTTATTTATTTATTTGATCCTACAGAAGGAAATATTATTTTCAAAGACTTTAGTATATGTTCTCACATTTAAAATGTCTCGATTTTCACTGAACTGCATTAGCATATTACACTATTATGAAAATATGATAACAGTTTCTCTATTTTAGTTGAAATTATAATCACTTTTAGTCATTATTCTAATTTGAAATTCTTACTTAACCTTAAAAGGCTGATCTGGAAGTGAATGTGCAATAGCATGCTAACAGACAAGTGAGACTTTTCTTATGTTTTTGATGTGCATGTGCTAAATCTCAGAAATATTTTCCTTACCCATGATAAAATGAAACCAATGACTTCTTGAGACTGAGTGTACTGTTTTGTGGAGTTACTCACTTGCCCATTGTGACGCTGATAGATATAAGTCCAGTGGGTATAAGGGGACCTTGGCACTTGTTTCAAGCTGCCGTTACTTTGCATGTTAGAGATACCTTTTGAGGATTTGAAAAGAAGTGCAACCCGAGAGTTTGGGTTTCATTATTCTGTACTACTAATATAAAATGTTAACAATTATGGAAGCTTTTATATGGTTATCTTAATTAAATATAAAGAACCAAGTTTGATCTACTTTCTTAAGAGAGAAGTTTCCATTTATACATGATAATATAACAAAAGGAGACCCTGTAGTCATGCAGCAGAAATAGAAAACATAATCAAAAAACACTGCTCTGGTTCCCCCCATATCCCAAACACATGATATAAGTGTACTGAAAATCCTTAAAATTACTATATGTACGCATTCCATTTGTGTGAGTGTGCATCCAGTTATGCGCAAGTACCCTATCCAGGATCTGACATGACACTGAACTGGATTATGCAGATAATCAGATAATGAATTAGTTAATGAATGAATACTTGACCACTCAGTAATGGTGGACTCCTATCATTCAATACTTTCTAAAAGTAGTTGTTCATTGGTTTGGATAATTAATAAACAATGCATTCAGCATGATATCTCTTGTTTACTTTTCCCACTGTTCAATATGAAGATGTAATGTATAGATATGAGCATCAGATCTATACTATTGAGACACACAAACTCTTCTTATAAAAATAGTATAACACAGGCTTCAGAAAAAGTAAGTACATTTAAAGTTATGTGTGTATATAATACAAGGTACTCAATTAATAACTTACAGCTTTAGGAAATTAGTATGCACATTATTTATTTTATTAGAGATGTAGGCCATAAATCATAGATCAAAGAACATTGATTTGTATGAAGGATTTATATAGGGAATCCCTGTGCTTGTGACAAGCACTTGCTCTAGAATCTGCTGGAAAGCACTAGGAAGCTTTAAACAAGGTACAAGCACTCTACTCTCCTTGTCAATAAGGAGAAATTAATTGTAGGTGCTAAACAACCTATAATTGCAAAGTACCTTGCAAAGGTAAGGGAAAACAGCTCTTGTAATTTACAAAAAAAGCACCTAAACAGGCATGTTGAATGGTCAGCTTCCAGTGATTTTTGCTGTCCACCTGGTGAATCTGGGCATATTGGGGCAATGTAGCAATTGCCTCATGTACACAGACAACCCTCTCCTCTTACCACCCAACACTACAACCTCTGAGAGATGCACTTACATAGCCAAACTGGAAGCAAAGCTCTCTCCAGCCAAGATTGTGCTAGACAGTCAAGATGAGAAGGTTAACACCTGCACTACACCTCAAGCAACACATAGCCCTTCAAAACCCACACCATCAACACCCACACATAGCAACACTAAACCCACATATGCAGAGGCCCTTAACATTAACCTGCCTGAGCAACAAGGACCTCCGAAGCTGAAACGCAAACAAACACCAGTCACAACCAAAGTGACACATAGCTCTCAAGACCAGTGTGCCACCCAACAACAGCCCCTAAGGCAAGACAATGTACCCAACACTTTAGTCATAGGTGACACTATAGTCAGGCACACTGATGTCCCACTCACCAGGCTGAACAAGGAGAAAATTACAGCCAGCTGCCTGGTGGGTGCCAGGATCTGCCACATAACACATGCACTCAAGTCACTCGACAAAAATTACAAATATGACTCTGTCATTGTCCATGTTGGAGTGAATGACTTGAGACGTAACTCCCTGGACTACATGAAAAGAGACATGGAAGAGCTCTTAGATCATGTGGCCCAGGCAGGTATGACCCTTGCCCTGAGTAGCATCCTGCCTTCGCCCAAAATGATACCACAGTATAAGGACAAAATGATTGACTTCAACAATTGGCTCAGCTTCTGGTGTCATCCAAACGGGATCCAGTATCTGTCTGCCTGGGAGGACATGATCGACAAACCACGATGCTCTTCCAGAGATGGTCTGCACCTGTCACCCCTGGGATTCATGTTAATGGCTAAAGCTCTTGCCACCCCTATAGTGTTTTTTTTTAGGCAAGGTTCAAAGGACAAAACCGCCACCATAACAGATACAAGCATGCAAAATCTGAAGGTAATGCTACTCAATGCTAGAAATCTAAACCTCAAAATGCACTCTCTCGAGGCACTCCTAAAAATTGAGAACATCGAAATCTGTGCAGTAACTGAGACCTGGTTCAAGACTACAGAGAGCACCCCTGCAATACCAGGCTACAACTCTTACCACACCTTTTAGCCACCAAACCAAGACAGAAACATTAAAGTTGGAGGAGTGTCCATATTCACCAAGGATATTCACACCTCCAGGCTAGTTGCCCAACACAATGCATCTGAAATTCTCCAGGTGCAACTAAAACTAGGTAAGACTGCAATCCAAATTGTAGCTTGCTACAGATCCCCCACCATGCCTCAAGATTCTCACTACACCTTTCTAAACATACTGGAAAATATTAAGATACAACCAAGCATCCTAGTACTGGGTGATTTCAACTACCCTGCCATTAACTGGGAAAACTACTCGGGTACCAATATCTTTTCCCAACAGTTCTTGGAATTCATAAATTCCAATGCCATGGATCAACTAATCCATTGTCCCACCAGGGGCTCCAATATCCTAGACCTGGTCATTACCAGCATGGGAGATAGATGCTCCACACCAGTGGTCACCCCCTCATTTGTCAGGTCTGACCATAAGCAAATCACCCTTGACATCCACATCGCACCCCCACCCCCCATTAAGGAAACCTCCGTAAAAAACTTCTCCAAAGCCAACTTCATACTACTCAAGTCAGAAGTGACAAATTTCATGACACCCATGCAGATGGGATCTTAAAGTTCGACTGCTGAATCCTACACTAAGGCACTGTACAAGCACATCCACCCGTGCATGAATCGTGCCATCCCAAATAGAATCAAGATGCTCTCCTCCAAAAAAAGGAAGCCAATCTGGTGGTCCCCTGCCATAAATAAACTATACAACAGAAGGAGGAAACTGTTGCAGAAAGGAGGACAATCTCAGGATGCAAAAAACTCCCTTACCAGCCTCAGTAAGAAGCTGAGATCCCTCATAAAATCCTCCAAAGCTAGTTATGAAAATAAAATTGCCAAAGATTCCAAAGACAACCACATTCTATAGTTATGTTAAGAAGCTAAATGGCTGTGCTCAGATCTGCTCTGAGCTACAACAGAATGGCATTAAATATACTGATCCCAAGGATATTGCCAATATCCTGGCAGATCGATTTAGTGTCAACTTCACCCCACTCTCACCACCTAAACGGGCCATCTCAATACCAAAAGATTGCCAAATTCTGGTAATCACGGCCACACAGGTAGAAACCACACTCTCCAAAGCTAAGAATACAGCATCCATGAGACCAGATGACATCCCAGGCTGTGTACTACATGAACTACAAAATGAACTGGCACCTCACCTAAGCATCATGTTTAATCATAGCCTCACCTCAGGCTTCATGCCCACTGAGTGGTTCACAGCTACAGTTATCCCACTCCACAAGGGAATCCCAGGATCCAAGGGGGAAGACACCTTGGATCCTGGGAACTACAGTCCCATCAGTATGACGTGCCTGATCTGCAAGGGCATGGAACGCATTATCATGGAACTTATAAACAAAGACATTGGCAACCTTCAAACAATGGACCCCACCCAGTTTAGGTTCGTGAAGGGCTGATCTTGTCTCCTGAACCTGACTGACTTCTTTGAATCAGTCTCCAGAGCTGTGGAAGAAGGTAAGGCAGTCCACACTGCCTGTCTGGACTTCGCCAAAGTCTTCAACATCATCCCCTACTCTGGAATCATAGATAAACTTACTAAGCTGGGCATAAATTCCTACGTCACTTGATGGGTTGCCAACTAGCTTACTGACAGAACCCAGACTGTAAAAGTAGCCGAATCCAAATCCAGCTCCAGACAAGTGACACATTTCTCTGAAGTACAGGCCAACACTAAGGGACTCTGGCTAACAAAGTTCACAGATGACTGCAAACTGGGAGCCATTATTGAATCCCCAAATGATGTGGATATTCTACAAAAGAGGCTTACAGAAACAGATGCTTGGTGCCAGAGCCATGGGTTCAAGCTTAATGCCAAGAAATGCATAGTTATCCTCTTTGGGAAAAAACATTTACCCATGAATTACCACATAGGTGGCAGTACACTAAACACCAAAAGTGTGATGAGAGACTTAGGGACACAGGTGGACAGTGGTCTCACCTTCGATAACCACATCACCACAACAGTCAGAAAATCATTCTATGTGGCACACCTCATCACTATGGGCTTTTCATCCAGAAAAAAAAGGAAATCATTGTCCCACTGTACTCATCCCTCATTAGACCCATTATAGAGTACAATGCCTTGTTTGGTATGTAGCTCACAAGACATCTGCAACAGCTGGAAATGGCAGCAGAAATACCTCACTAAAAGAATCACAGGCCTAAAGCAGATGCCCTATGCTGACTATCTAAAAAAACTCCAACTATACTCTGTGGCATATCGTCTACTCAGATGCAAACTCTGCTTAACATACAAGGCCATGTCAAACCCTGAGCTGTTGGACATGCTCCACTTAAAGAAATCCCAATCCCTCAGAGCCACATGCTCCAAGGATCTAAACCTTGTCATCACAATGAACAAAACATGCTGGAGGGATAGCTTCTTGACCCAGAGACTCCCCATACTCTGGAATAGACTGCCCATACATGTCAAGTAGAGTCTTGGCCCTCTTCAAAAGGATCCTTGATGATTGGATGGGAGATAGGAAATTCATCCCAAGGAATCATGTCAGTTGCCCTGCTAGACAGGGGTCCAGGGAAGTAAATACTGTGGGAAGAAATATCCAGGGAATTGTTATGGCTAGGCTTGTATAGGCCCTAGGGCCGATAGCCTAGCACCAACCTATGAACCTACCAACATATGAACCTATGAATCCCTAGTATAGAAACCAAAACTTTTTTGTTATCTGCTGTGTGTGGAATCTTTTTAAGTGGTTCCATTTCAGAGTACAGATTTTCCCTTACTGCTGAATGCCTAAGAGTCAAAATAGAAAGGTGCAATAGTATTTAAAACTGGTTGAAAGCATCTGGACTTGTTTCAGTATACATTCCACAAGAGCATAATATTCAGTTTCACTTGTGGAATAAAGAGATGTAATTGCACTACTCTTCCAGCAGTCTCATTAGCACCTATTTACAATAAATGTATAATGAGAAACAAAGGCAAACTTTCCACATTTATGTTCATCAAGAAGAGTAAGACCAAATCAAATGTTGCAGAAGAGTACTGAGACAGCAGCTGCAACTGCATTACCAGTGTTGTTTAGCAGCAGATCTTAGCTTATTATGCAAACTGGCTTTTTCTACATCAGGCATGGTATGAAAACATTTCAGACTCAGAGGGCAATGCGAAAAATAACAAACATGGATGCAACATATGGAAATTCTGAGTAAAACATAATTAGTTATATTAGTTTATGCTTGGTTAAACTGTGCAGATGGTCTACTTTCAGTGGAGACTTGAGATGATATTTTGTAAAGACTACAGAGCAGATATTTGGCAGAGCCAGATATGAAAATCAGGTGCATAAGAAATGCAAATGCTAAAATCCAGCAAGTCATCAAAAGAAAGAGATAGACCAGGCTAAGAAGGAATCCTGGATGACTACAAAGTACATAACAGAGCACTCACAATGGCAAAAAACAAGCCTTCCTAAAACTTATACTTGCTTTTGGGAAGTAATGCATGAAATGGCCCAAAGAAACTTTATCAGTTCATAAGGCAAAGGCAAAAAGATAAAGAAGACAGTCATCAAACACCATTTGTAAGGGATGCCAGCAGCAATCTGTTCATCATTCCAGAGGACATCAAAGGCAGGTGGAAGGAGTACTTGTAGGAGTTCTGAATGAAGAAATCCCCACAGAAGTTGTATTGCCCCTGTGACAAACTTCTCTCTGGACCAGTAATCAAGAAGCCTGAATCCTCATCACTGACTCTGGAGAAGGACATTCACTTGGAATGCAAATGGATACACTCATTATTTCCAGATGCAGACCTCTCTGCATCAAGCACAGTTTCCCTTAAGAGCACACAGGGAACACACTCAGCCTGGGATCTGGATTTCCCTATATCTATGTCCCTCCAGATCTTTATAAGGCTCCCCACTAGTACAGCTGTAGGATTAGGTCCTCAGCTGAGTGTCCAAGCCAAGTCCTCCAGCACCCTTTCTGTGAACTCAGTGCTTTGTGTCCCTGCTCCAAGTAGCTGACACACACACAGACACATTGTAAAATTTGATTTTTCACACACACACACACACACACACACACACACACACACACACACACACACACACACACGTGGAAAAGGCTGGCACACATTTACCTCCTGTGCCCCCTTCAGACCTGAGGTAGTTATCACCACCACCAGACACTCCACAATCAGTTACTCTAAGGCCCTTAACAAAGGGTGTCCAAATTATACTGTGCAATATTAATACTATAGTAGCATACCTTCTGGAGTGGCCAACACAGTGTCACTAAACAAATATAAGCACTCTCAAAGGTTAACTACTTTCTAAAAGGGCTAGCCACAGTAAAACATTTAAATATATTTAATAATAAATAACAAAACAGCATGAAAATATTGAATATATATTTATAGTAAACCACAAAGTTCAAATCACAGGAAATTTTGAAAAATAACATTGATGGACAGACTCAGACAAAGAAAACAATATCTAAACTAAGCATCACTACATTCCTGACTGAATCTAGAAGAATTACTATTCCCTACTTACTTAATAGAGTAAGGGAGATGATGTGGTGAATGGTCCTTCTTCTTGTCAGGCCCAAGACAGAATACTCAATAATGAGACATTTCCCACTGTAATATCTAAAACATAATTTCCACAATGGCCGGCAGAATGCCCTCATCTAGTCACCTGACTGTAGGTTCTCACAGTATCCCCCTTTGAAGCTGAAACAGGAATTTAGCATAGACAGCTACAATACACATTTAAATGTTTATGGCAATGCCTGGGGCTTCCCCTCTTTATTGAGCTAATGAACAAAGTCTTCTTCCTGACTACCATCTATAGTCTTATTCATCACTATGGGATGCATTTTAATGGTTTAACAGCTCATTTACATTTCCCTTATTTTTCTTAAAGTAAGATAGCTGAATAACCTCTGCTCTTCCAGGGTCCTTTGCTAACAAAAATACATACAGTTATAATACATTTGTAACATAAGCATCTGTGCAAGTCTCTTTGGTATTCAAATGCCATACAGTTCTTATACATTTGTAACATAAGCATCTGTACAAATCAGTTTGATATTCAAATTCCATACAGTTCCAATCCATTCGTAACACAAGCATCTTGGACACATCAGTTTGATGTTCAAAGGATATCATTCTTTACAAAATTTCAGCTAGCTATGCTTGTGCTAGCCCATATCATCACAGCTCCATACAATGCAGATAATGAAAGAGGAAGAAGAAGAAGAATATTTACTAGAAGTATGAACAGCACTATGTAAAACAAAGTCAGGGAAAGCAGCAGACTCCGATGAAGTCATGACATACAATGTCAAGATGTTGGGTGAGATCAGGTGGAAAATGGCTTCTGAGGGTGCTCATTGTGATTTGGCTAGGATGCCTTCTCCCATGTGATGGCAGGATAAGTGTTCTAATGGCAGTGTACAAGAAAATATGGGACATTCACAGCTGTGGGCAGACAGTTATCAATCCATGTCCTACTGCATAAAAGTACTGGAGATCTAGCTAGATAAATGAATACCTTGGGAGATGACCAGTTTGGCTACAGAACAGAATTCAGCATGCCTGACCTGATGTTTGCAATGAGACAGATAGTAAAGAAGAAACTGAAGATTAAGAAAGAGTCCAATGGGATATTCCTATGCTTGAAGAAAGCCAAGGACAATGTCTCATGGGAGCTCACTTGGGGAGTCCTGCCATCATTAAAAATCTTGGAAATACTGGTAAAATTAGTGCAGGTTATATACAAGGATCAAATTACTCAAGTGCAAAAAGCCCACAAGTGCAAAATGTTTTCAAACTCACAAATGGGTTCCCAGTGGGCATTAGGAAACAGGTCAGACAGGTCAGAGGTGAGAGATCAACGTGATAGGGGAATGGAATGCAAATCTGAAGGAACATGGGCTGGAAATTAGTGCAAATAATATACTTGTCATAGCAGCAAATGGAGGGAATTCAGAAGAAGATGAAAACTGAGATAAAATGGAAAAGAGTGGAACAGGTCAATAGCTTCAAGTGTCTAGGAAGTGTGGTTGAGAATAAGGGAAGTCTGAATGAGAAAGTCTAAGCTAGAAGTTGGGGTGCTATAGCCAACTACCACAAAGTGTCAGAAGCAATATGTAACAGAACATGTCAAAGAAGCTTAACATTAAGGTGTAAAAAACAATGGTGTGACCCAACCTGGACAATGACCAAAGCAGATTTGTCAGCGTGAAGTGATCTCGACTAAGAGCCTGAGATGTCTGATTGGATGCACTTTGAGAGACAGAAAAAGAAATAAGTTAATCTTAGGAGAACTCAAAGTGCCCCAGTTGCAGGGATGGTCAAGAAGAACATATTATGGTGGATAGGTCACATTTGTAGGAAAGCAGATGATCTACTGAAGAAGATTTTAGAAATCCCTGAAAGAAGGCAAAATGAAATGAAGACATCCAGTCAGGAGATAGCCACATTGTGTGACAGAAGATTTGTAACAACCACTCATGAAGGTAGGAGAGTAGCACTCAACCAGGTGAGGTGGTTACAACTGATGTGACTCCCTAATCTTATGATGATAAATGAGAAAAAGGGGGTTGTTGTTGATGATGATGATGACTACTTGATGTGATAATTATGCTGACTGGGAAATATGGCAAGATTGCCAAAAAATATTCCTTATTATTTATAGACATTACTGTTAAGCATTCCTCCAAGTAGCATGTTATACAAGCCATAATTTTCTTGAAACCTGTTTCAGTGGATTGTGTACAAAATGATTGATCAGACTGAAAAAAAATCAAATATGTCAAGGAAAGCAGGAACTACAATAACTTTTGAAGGATATTTCAAAAATGATGACAAGATACTGGAATACAGGTAGAAGTCTTTGAGCATTTGAGGTCTACAAGCATTGGAAAAATGTGGAATGTAAGTAACAAAGTGTTCAGTGGACAGCATGTATATGATGCCAGTGTTGTAGGAGAAGAAAACAAACAATTTTTAAATAGTAATAAGTCAAAAGCATAACATAATGACACCAGTATAAGACATGCTGGAGGAATCACTACAGCAAAAAGAGGAGTAGTAGAGAAACATATGCTCAAGGGAACATCATATTGCAAATGGCCACTGGGAGAAATATTGTTAGAATTAGTCACTGAGCCACATAAAACACTACTGAATATGTGATTTATTTTTGCTTAAATAGTCAGGCACCTGGAATTTGTGCCCTTAGCTATATCAATGTTGTGTCACATTATATGAGTTTTATGACTGAGTGGATTATGATAAAGTGAAAAAAAAAAGAAATAGAGCCTTTCCAAACTTAGTTTCCTAAAAGAGATTTAAAAATAGTAAATATAAATGTATTGCCTAGTCAGTATTTCTATCTTCATCCAGAGAGACTAATTTGTTATCAAAGGACATTTGAGAATGTGCAGGACCTATTATTAATCTTGAATGATATTAGCTTGATGTACAATTCCCCAACAATCATAGCTCACAACTGACTTGTCAGTTTGGCATATGCATGTAATCAGTGTTTGAGCCTGTTCAATCTATGAACAAATTTACTATAAACAAATGACAAAAGCATTGTTTTTCACCAGGGCAAAGACACTCTGCCCCCTCTGTGTAAGGGAAGTTGCCCACCATTACTCCATTATTTTATTATGTAACATCAAGTTCACTGTAACTCAGTTAAAGAGCAGTCAGAAATACAAAGTAAACTACTTGTATCATTATTTTTTTCTGGCAGGCAGCAATCCTGAAGACTGCAAAAGCACAGTGCCACTATGTACAAACCCATTGCTTATAAAGAAGTAAGCAACAACATGCAATCACTCCTTCAAAATGTAATGCTTAAGCAGTTGTTGTGTAAGCAAATTCGTAAAGACCACCATCATGTAAGTTGAATTTGTAGGGAGACTGAGAAAACTGTGAACATTTGGGAATTTGGACAGGATGGTGAGAATTGAAAGTAATGATGAAACGATAATGGAGATGATTAAACATGTAGACAGGCTATGTAAATTTAAGAACTTCAGGAAATGCAGAATATTGAAATATGCTGGCAAACTGAACATTTTTGGAAGGCCTTAAATGTTATGTAAACTATGTGAGGAACAATGACATTCAAAGATCAACTGAAGGATATTTTTCAACACTAACAGATAATATGACACGTGCAAAATGGATATAGCAATGCTAAAGAATACCAAGAACAAACTTGAATCAGAAAACAAAAAACAGGGTGTTTTGGGCAATAGAAATGAAAATGTTTTGCTATTTATACAGATATATAGGAATAAAGTGAGACAGGAAAATTTGGGTTTGATAGAATGAAGGTAAGAAAAAGATTTGAAGTTAGAGGATATAGCCCCCATGCCCTCCATTACTCATGTGTACTAAGCCTAACCTTACTCCTGGCCTTTACTCCATAGCAACACATTGCATTATGAAAAAAAAAAAAAAACTTTACCCAGAAGTATCACTATTCAGACAAAATATGGTCAATATTACATTAGAGTTTTTTGTGTTGGCTTGTTCTCTAATTTATTGATCATGAAAAGAGCATTTTCCTTTTGTAGCTGGTATAGCGCTATTTGTGTGGTCAATTAAAGTGAGTGACCTTTGAGGTTTCGGCATGTCAAAATTTTAGCAAATACTCATTAAATTATATGTAGTAGGTAGTGATGACAAAAAATGGAAACACCTGTAACAAACAAAAGGAGGAAACGTTTGTTTTAAAAATAACTCAGGCAGCATGTTATACTTAAGAAATGTTTTTTTATGAGTTGGAGACTTTAATGAATTTGTGAATGTAAAGAAGAAAAAAAAAGCAGGTAATGTAGTGAATCATTTTAATAGCTTGAGAGGAAGTAATACAATTGATAGTTTTAAAGCCTGTGTGACATATTAAAGTCGTAGTAGGACTGGAAATAGATTTATTTTGCTTGGGAATGTTCTTAAAGGGACTTATAGAACAACATACAGGGTTTACAGATCACAAGGCATTGCAGGGTCACTTGAAAGGTAATAATTATCATATAGTATGGGAGTGATTATTATAAGGGGTCATTTAAAATTCTTAGTTAAACCAGTAAATAACATGCAATGGGAATTTCAAAAGACTTTAACTATGTAAAAATAATGACAGAAATATATCAGAAAGGAAGGAGAAAATTTGCAGGTAAAAGAACAAGAATATTGGCTAAGCAGTGAGAAATATATATTTAAAGATACAAATTAGCAGTTATTACTTTTCTGGTAAAAGAGGTGAGAAAGTTAATGTAAAATATGTATAGATGATCCAGATGATAAAGTAAATACACAGAAAGAAATAGTTGAATTTACAGATTAATCTGTAAGAAAGAGTTATCAAATGAAGAAGAGGGAAAACAATATGTAGGCATAAGGGGACCACAATAAGAAAGGAATTAAATGAATAGCTGGGAGTAGATTATTTTTAGTAAAATAAATTAGTTACTTCTTCTTCTTCTTTCAGCTTTTGCCGGTTAGGTGTCACCACACCGGATTATCTGTCCGCTCATGATTGGCAGTGGAGTTTTACAGTGTCGAGTTGCCAGCCCGGCGCCAAACCTTCCACAAAAGGCACACACATGCACACACTCACACCTAGGGCCAATTTAGAGTGTCCAATCCACCTAAAGCATGTCTTTGGGATGTAGGAGGAAACCGGAGCACCGGAGAAAACCCACGCGACCACAGGGAGGACATGCAGACTCCGCACAGAAGGCACCCCAGCCGAGAATCGAACCAGAGAACCTCTTGCTGTGAGGCGGCAATGCTAACCGCTGCACCACCATAGCCGCCCTAAAATGAATTAGTTACGAAAATGAAAAATAAGAAATTGGTTAAATATGTAGATACAACATGATGGTGGGAATTTACAAAGTATAAATGATGCTCTAGTCTTACTTTTCACCCAAAACAAACAATGCATATTATTTTACTGTTTTATTAAATGATCTTGTCTGTTTAATACATCCTTTACATATAATGTCAGAGCTATACTTCTTTCTTCTTCCTCAAACACTTAATTTCATTCTCTCCAAACATATTTTTAAAATCACTTAATTTTCCAATGTAACTCACTTTTCCATAGCTATGTCATTCAGCATCTGTTTCTGAATATACTTTTTTATAGTTTTTCTTATTGCTTTTCTACTATTCTAGTCCAGATTTTGTGAAACGGTTTTATATTTTTATGTTCTTCAAATAATCTCTTGTTTTAATTCAACATAATTTTTTTACACATCATACATTGTGCATCTGTTTATTCCTTTCCTTACTCATATCCTTTACTTATCAATAAAATCCCCACTTTTGAGGGACCAGACTCTTTTACACTCCCTTTTACTTCCTGTGTTCTTTTGAAATGACAAAGAACTTAGTTTCAGTTTCCAGTATATCTCTCCTATATGTGTAACATTTTCACTGCACATACTCAAATCTGATATAAGCATTACATCTTTACACTTCATGTTACCAGATACGTTTTGCCTCAATATCACAATTAAAAATGGCAATGATTATTACATCAGCATTTAGCAGTACATTGTTTATGCATATACTGTTATTCTCTCATCTCTTCATCTAATCCTACATTCTACCACTATCATTCTTCCTGCTGCAGCATCTAACATTTGTATTTCCCCATTATTCATCAAATCATCCAAACCAGAAAATGTCTGCTTTGTCATAAGTCATTTCCCCATAACCTTTGAAACTGTATTCTCTGATTTTCATACAAAAATGAACATATAATAAACAAATGTATGTCCTGCGTTATCTTATTACACCACTGAAAAAGCCAAGAATGTCTCAAATTCAATTGTTGTACTGTTAACATTAATAGGCATAATAGGAAAAAAGGAAAGATCTATTTTTTTCTTTCCAACACATAACCCTGTCTCCAATTAATTTAATTTCCTTACCATCACCAGTGTCATTCATTATCCTACCTAACCACCCTTTTCTTTCAAATATTAATATTAATTTTTAATAAAAATATCATCCTTCTTTAACAATAAGACATGTTTATTTTCATTTGTATTCCTCTAATTTTCACACTCTCCTGCACCAATATTATCCTCATTTTAAGATAGAAACTCACTTTCAAAAACATTTTGCTATTCAGTTTCCTCATTTTGCACATTTTACTTTTTTATCTCCCCAGCCTCTACTATGCATAGGTACCCATCATTTAAACATCTTTAATGTGCCACTGTAAATGTTTTCTCTTTGTCTGTCCTTCTTCCCATACTTATTAAAATGGCTTGTATCACATTACTTTATAAGTTAAGATTCTTTCCCACAATAATACCACATATCTGGCTGCTCAGCATACTTTATGGTCATTGTTTCTCCATTCATTATACCCATATAAGGACTACTCCATAACCATATAAAGAACATGCCTCACATTATTTATGTCCAGTTTTGTCTCACTTTCCATAACCCAATCCATAACATTTTTTCATTCATCTTTTTCTTCATGTTTTCAATAGCAGCACACAGTCCTTTGAAAAAGTATTTTATTTCTTTTTTTTTTCAGAAATCTTATGTATTTCAAATATTGAAGTTTGCATTTTGTTTCATTAGATACCAATTCCTGAAAAATATATTAATTCAAGGAATAGTTTTTCTTCTTTTATAGCATAAACTTGTTGAATAACTGAAAACATTCAAATGTTAAGCCACAAAAAGCTCAGTACCCAACTGAATTAATGAATGAATGCTCTGAGCCCTGAAACCAGTTTTAGTGATATATACCTGTCAATGGTCAACTCTTTCCACAGCACTGGTCTTTCCTATTGATATAATCCACAGGAGTGGCCTTCTCAGATGCAG
The DNA here is from genome assembly GCF_019279795.1 of Protopterus annectens. Taxonomy (NCBI): domain Eukaryota; kingdom Metazoa; phylum Chordata; order Ceratodontiformes; family Protopteridae; genus Protopterus; species Protopterus annectens. The sequence continues at coordinate 675,297,429 of NC_056748.1, read as the reverse complement.
GCATTTTTCCTGTCTTGATTCTCACTGTTTGAATGCAGAGGCATTGGGATGGCCAAAGTATCCTGGTCCATGTTCTCCACTTCCTGCTGCTGCATGACAAACTTTAAAACTTACTGTTGTCGTCCTGTGGCTAGACTAGTCATGTCATGTCTGAGGCAGGTCCTTCTAGCATCAGAACATATTTCTCCATTATATCAGTGCTTTCATTTGGTGACATATCCTTAAAAATATTATTTTATTGAAACCTCCCCTGCTGCATCTGTCTTTCAGATTACACAATTGCTACCTCTTGAAGCTGCACAGAGACTTCATGCTCAACAGCAGATCCATATTCCTTGCCGGATTCAGCAACATCATCAGTCTACCTCAACTCCACCTTCGCAGTGCTCTACATATGGGAACAGCCTTCAGGCAGCACCTATTTGAAAAAATAAGGGAAAATCCCTGGTGACCTGTAAAAATGTTGCCTGAAATAAGACCATAGGACCACAGGACCAGATAAAACATGTCAAAAAATCATGAACAAATAATTAAATAACCAAATAGATAGACAGACAAAGCCAGACTGCACGCACAGTTCTCTGTAATAATCTCTGTAACAAATTTTTGATGTATAGTGCCATGATTTACTATCTTAGATGTGAATCAAATTAATTCATTTAAACAAAGTAAATCCTATTTTACATATTTAAATGAATGTTTTCAGACTTAAATCATTTCAATGCAATTTTCATAGCGTTCTCTGTCTAGCCCACCATCACAAAGGTAGTTCATGCATCATTAGTGCAACTGACAGCGGTATGAATGAGATAAGTAATCTATTTTTTTTTTGTCTACTCAGTTAAAAATGTCTTACTACTGCCCAATAGATACCCTGAAATTATAATATCAGTATGATTTTACATTAAGAAAAAAGTATCCAGGCTGGGTAAATGCTCGGTTTTCACCTCAGAGCATCCAAGTAAAAAGAAAAGAAAAAGCGAACTGACCACGGCTGTTTAAAACAATAAAAGATTTATTGAAAGTAAGCGCTTTCACGATAGATAGAAAATCGCTTCATCAGACTCTAGTAAAACCACACAAACTCTGAAATGTAAAATATTGCATATCCAATCAGGAAACTGCTCATCAGTGACATCATTAATTAAGCTCTATTAACTAAGTACAGATGCATATAATGTGTTCAAGTATAAATTGTACATCACATTAAAAAAACTAAACAAAACAGGGCATCAATATAAAGTGTATAATACAATAAATAACTAAGGTTCATAGGTTCATAGGTTGATACTAGGCTATCTGCCCTAGGGCATTTATAAGCCTAGCCAGAGTGTGTTAGGCTTTCACCACCCTTTTAGATTAGTTGACTGTGCCTATTGTTAGTAGGTCACAGAAGATAGCCCTTTTAAGGGTTAGTTTACTGTGCCTCTGTCCAGCAAGGACACAGAAGAGATCCCAGGGGTAAACTTACGGTCTCCCATCCACTCGTCAAGATTTCTCTTGAAGAGGATCAATGAGGGGCTCTGCCTAACATGGATTGGGATTTTGTTCCAGAGTGAGGGGAGCCTCTAAGATATGAATCTGTCCCTCCAGCATGTCCTATTTATTTCTGTGCTGAGGTTTGAGTCCCTGGAGCTTGTAGCTCTAAGGGATTTGGATTTCCTGAGTTGGAGCATGTCCATTAGTTCTGGGTTGGACATGGCTTTATACGTCAGGCACAGATCGCCTCTGAGTAGGTGGTAAGCAACTGAGTAGAGCTGTAGTTTTTTTAGCCGAACTGCATAGGGCATCTGTTTGAGACCCTTGATCCTCTTGGTGAGGTATTTTTGGGGTCTTTCCAGTTGCTGCAGGTGTCGGGTAAGGTACACCCCAAATGGGGCATTGTATTCAATTATGGGCCTGATGAGTGATGAGTAGAGAGGCACAATGACCTCTCTTGATCTAGACGTGAACCCTTTCATGATAAGGTGGGCTATATAGAAGGTTTTTCTAACCACTTTGGCCACATGATTGTCAAAGGAGAGATTACTATCAACTTGGGTCCCCAAATCCCTAATTACTTCTTCTGTACTTAATGGATTACCACCTATGTGGTAATTTGTGGGCACTTTGTTTTTCCCAAACGGGATGACTATGCATTTTTTGGCATTTAGCTTTAGGCCATGGCTCTGGCACCAGTTATCCATCTCTGTGAGACCCTTTTGGAGGATGCTTGTGTCAGCCGGGGATTCGATTATGGCACCCAGTTTGCAGTCATCTGCAAACTTGGTCAGCCATAGTCCTCCCGTGTTAGCCTGTACATCACAGAAATATATACCGAACAAGAGAGGTCCCAGGACTGAGCCTTGTGGGACGCCACTTGTAACTGGTTTAGAGTCTGACATGGCACCTGCGATTCTTACCATGTGGGTTCTATCCCTAAGCCAGTTTGCAACCCATTTTGTGACATAGGGGTTGATATTTAAGCTGGTGAGCTTATTTATGATGCCTGAGTGGGGTATTGTGTCAAAGGCTTTTGCGAGGTCCAGGTAGGCCTTCCCTGCATCTATGGCCTTGGTAACTGTTTCAAAGAAGTCGACCACATTCAAGAGGCAAAATCTACCCTTCACAAAGCCGAACTGGGTAGGATCCAGTGTCTGGAGGTTCCCAATGTCATTGTTTATGAGTTCCATGATGATACGCTCCATAGCTTTGCAGACCAGGCTAGTCAGGCTTTTAGGGCGATAGTTTCCTGGGCCCGTTGTGGCACCACCTTTATGGAGTGGGACCACTGTTGCTTTATGCCATTCCTTGGGTACATATCCTGTAGTAAGGCTGAGGTTGAACAGTGACTTTATGTGAGGGTTCAGTTCTTCTTGGAGCTTGCGTAAGACACAGCCCGGGACACCGTCCGGTCCCATTGATGCTGAGTTTTTTGCTTTGGAGAGGGCAGCTCTCACCTGTGCATCTGTGATGTCAGGGAGGCTACACTCCATTGGGATAGACATTTGCTCTTTTGGGGGGGAGGGAGGGAGAAGTTTGCACTGAACCTGTCTGCCAGGATGTTGGCAATGTCTGTGGGTTCAGTGTATTTTTTGTCATTTTGCACTAACTCAGAGCATATCTGGGAGTTGCCACCCAGGTTTCTGACATAACTAAAGAAGGCCTTGTGATTATCTTTAGCGTCTTGTGCAATTTTTCTTTCAAAGCTGGCCTTAGATGACTTTATGAGGGACCGTAGTTTCTTGCTAGTGCTGATCAGAGATGCCTTCCCTTTTCGGGATTTTGCACTATCGTGTAGTAACTTCCTCCTTCTGTTGTATAGCTTATTTATGGCTGGAGTCCACCAGACAGGTCTCCTGCCTTTGGAGGAGTGAGTCTTGGTTTTGTTTGGGATAACACGATCCATGCATTCCTGTAGGTGTCTATAGAATGCGTTTGAAAAGGATTCTGCGGTTTGCAACATATTTTCCACTGGCCCGGGGGCTTTGAAGGATTCCATCTCAGTTTTGAGAAGTGTGAAGTTTGCTTTTGTGAAGTTCTTCACCGTGGTTTCCTTGGCTGGGGGTGGGGATGGGATATGGATGTCCATTGAGATTAATTTATGGTCTGATCTTACCAATGAGGGGTATACCTCTGGTGTGGAACATAGATTTTCCCATATTGGTAATGACCAGGACCAGGTATGTTTTTCCCTCTTGTGGGAGTGGTGATCAGTTGTTCCATTGCATTTGAGTTTATAAATTCTTGGAACCTTTGGTCGAGGGTGTTTCGGCTTGAGTAGTTTTCCCAGTCAATGTTTGGGTAGTTGAAGTCACCCAATATAATGGTGTTTAGAGAGACCTTCATATTCTCCAGTGTTTTCAGGAAAGCCGAGTGGGGTTCCTGAGTTTGGGAGGGTGGTCTGTAGCATCATGCTACAAACTGAAAGGTAGTTTTTCCCACTGCTAGTTGCACATGAATGGTCTCCGTTGCTTCGTGCAATGCCACTAACCTGGAGGTGTGGGTATCTTTGATGAATATGGATACTCCCCCTCCTTTTGTGGTTCGGTCCGAGTTTTGGGGCCGAAAAGCATGGTATGGGGTATAACCTGGTAGTGCTGGGGTGCTCTCTGGAGCCTTGAACCAGGTTTCTGTTACTGCACAGATATTGATATTCTCCATACTGAGGAGAGCCTCGAGTGCGTGCATCTTGAGGTTTAGACTTCTGGCGTTGAGCAGCACTACCCTTAGTTTCTTTTTCCTTGTGTTGTCTATGGAGGTGGGTTTGTCTTTTGAGCCTTGCCTAAAAAACGGCACTATGGGGGTGACAAGAGCTTTAGACATTATTCGAAAGACCAAGGGTGACAGCTGCAAGCCGTCCCTAGTGAAGCAATGTGGCTTGTCAAGCATGTGATCCCAGGCTGACAGACACTGGATCCCCTTTGAATGACACCAATACTTTAGCCAATTGTTAAAATTGATCATTTTATCTCTATACTGTGGCATCATTCTTGGTGAGGGTAAGATGCTACTCAAGGTCAGAGTCATACCGGCCCGGGCTACATGATCAGAGAGCTCCTCTATGTCTCTTTTCATGTAGCCCAGGGAGGTACATCTCAGGTCATTCACACCAGCATGGACAATGATGGAGTCATATTTGTACTTGCTTTGGAGTGACCTGAGTGCTTGTGTTATGTGGAAGATCCTGGCACCCGACAGGCAGCTTACAGTGACCTTCTCCTTGTTCAGTTTGGTGATTGGGACGTCAGTGTGTCTGACAATAGAGTCACCTATTACAAGTGTATTACGTGTATAAGCATTTATTTATACATACTTCAGTTATCAAACTTTAGTGACTCCTTTATAGTCAATAAATAATTGAATATATATATATATATCTTAAAAATATAATATTTATACATTTGGTACTTATTACGTTTGGATAACTTAATAACATTCCATCAATACCTCAAGGGCCTTGCTTTTAAAAATGGTTTAAGTGATAACTGCACTATTAAGACCTGGAAATCTATCAGCCTTTAATAGTAATATCCATTTTTGTTCGACTTCTTCCACTCTATTGTTGATGTCTCCCCCACGGATATTGGGTTCAACTAATTCAAGTGCCATAAAATTAAAAACCTGTTCTGAGCCATTAGACTGAACATGTTGAGCTAGAGCACTAGTTTCTTTTAATGTTACTATGTCTCTAATATGTTCCCGTATGCGTTCTTTGAGGAGGACTGAGAGTACTAACGATGCCTACCTATGGGAATCTATATCCTGAGTTAGTACAGAGATGGCAGCAGCTTAACCTATAATTAAGTTATGATTATATGCATTTACTTATTGAATTTTTTAAACCCCAGGAGAAAACATTAATAAATGAGATTGGGGATTTACAGCAGCTGTAGTTTCAGGCACTAAATTAGATGATTCATATGAAAATATTCTTAGTTATGGGAAGAGACTACAAAATACCAAAAGGAAAAAACTACAAAGAGATCTTAACAATTTTCAATGCAAAGAAGTATTTTCTTGGCTGAAACGCTCAGTTTCTATTAGGACTAATACTAATAATCCTGGACCAGCAATAAGAAATGCTAGCAGAACACCAGTGAGGACTGAGAAAGAGACCATTGTTGCTTTAATGCCTGCTAATGATACTGAACATGTGAATAACGTGAGTCCAGTCACATCACACGTAAACAGAATACCAGACGAGGCAGCGAGAAGTGAAGGAATAGGCCCACAGTCTAACAGCTGCAATATGGATATAGTCTCTATCAACAGTCATAGAAAAGAGGCAAATTCAAATGTGACATCTTTTTTAGAGAAAGAAGTAACACAGACATCAATTTTGCCATTCGTTTGAGCAATGTGCTACCTATAAGAGAGAGATCTAAGAGTAGAAGGCGAAAAGGCAAAATACAGCAAAAGAAGGGAGAAGGCTCCCATCAGAATACGATAACAATGCGCAGCAGGAATGGCAAAAACTGGTAATTAATTTATCTAGTTTAACATTAAGTAAAGCCCAGGAATCATTATTAGAAAAAGGGTTAATGTTTATTCCTGCTCAAAAGACAGTTATGTTTGAATTACTTAAAGAAGTGAAATTATTTGCATGTACATTAACTTTAAAGACAATGTATCAAAGTAATGAAAGACCAGATAGAACTATCTTTAGAAAGCCTAGTGTCTTTGTACACAAGCAACACCCCATCATAGAAACGTTTGTAACTGTTTGTGAAAAGGACATAAGAGACGCATTTAAACAAGACAGTGTACCTGCGTATCACAATCTTAATAAAGGTGAGACTGAAGCTTTATTGCAATTGAAAGGTCTGTCTAGTATAGAAATCAGACCAGCTGATAAAGGTGGGGGAGTTGTTGTAATGGACAAGTCACTATATATATATATATATATATATATATATATATATATATATATATATATATATATATATATATATATACAACAGATGATGTCACTATTAGGGGATATGAACACCTATCTCCCTATCTCGAATAGTGAAGTTAAATCTATTATCGATAGAGTGTCATTCTTTGTATTTGATTTGCTTATGTCCAAGCGTATTTTAGAGGAACTTTTTAACTATTTCCAGGTTGAACATCCTACCATACCTATGATTTATGGACTGCCTAAGGTTCATAAGAATATGAACTGCCCACCGATGAGACCTATTGTCTCGAGCGGAGGTTGGGCTACTGAAAGCCTTTCTATGTTGAAAGATTTTTACATCCTGTATTGGAGAATTGCGATACTGTTTTAAAGGACACAAAAGTTTTCCTTAAACTACTTTATGATAAGGTAAACATTACTAAAAGTGAGTTTATTTTTGTTACCATGGATATCGTCTCATTATGTACTGTCATACCTAATGACTGGTGTATAGAAAGGATAAGAAACTTGCTTAATGATAAGAAGATGTACAGTATGGCCAAAAATAAATTGATATGTAGTTTGTTGGAAATCATTCTTGAGGACAATGTTTTTATCTTTAATGAAAATTTTTACCTTCAAAAGGTTGGTGTAGCTATGGGCACAGCTTGTGCGAACAGCTATGCCATCCTAACACTGTTCTCATGGGAAAAGGAATTATTCCTGGAACAGAGCAATTTCTCCAATGACATCTTATGGTACACTCGTTTTGTAGATTATGTTTTTCTGCTCTGGGGATGGAGTGTAGATAGCCTGGAGACATTTGTTCAATTCTTACAAGGTTCAACTGACTTTTTAAGATTCACTTATCATTATTCTGAGCAGGCGATATAATTCCTAGATGTAAAGATTCATAAGACAATGTTAAAGGAAATGGTAACTAGTCTTTACAGGAAACCTAGTCGCAAAAATAGCATTTTACATAAGAGTAGCATACACCCCACACATCTGTAAAAATGTCCTTAAGGGACAATTCATGCAAATGAGCAGGCTACATAATACACAAGAAGGCTTAGAGGAAGCTGTGACCTTATTAAAGGATGAATTTAAACAGAGAGGATATAACAGCAAAGAGATAGATAAAAGTACTGAGGAAATGCACAATGGATGTAGCTCTAGAGGTAATCCATATTTTTCAAGCAATAGTATCTACGAAACACAAGCTACTGAGAAACATAATAACAAAATTAGATTTCTGTTGACCTATTCCAGTGACACAAACAGGTTTTGTGAGATCTTTGAGAAAAACTGGAATATTTTGAGGTCTATCGATGAATTAGAGGGACTTATAGATAACAAACCTAGTTTCTCTTTTAAGAACAAGAAATCGTTAAAAAGACAACTTTGTTATAAGACATCTTTTAACAGCTATGGGAAGGGGCAACTATCACAAAGACCTGGTACATTTCGATGTAGGAGATGCACAGCATGTAACTTTTTATATAGTAAATCTTCTTTCCATCACCCAGTTTCTGGCTTTGATATCAACATTGATTTCTATGCAGATTGTAGGACCCAGTTTTTAGTGTATATCTGCTTCTGCAAAAATTATTACGTTTTTATGTGGGGAAAACCACCAGGATGCTAAAAGAACACATACAGGAACATATTAGAGACATAGCAAAATCTAGCTAAACATGTTCAGTCGAATGGCTCAGAACAGGTTTTTAATGTTATGGCACTTGAATTAGTTGAACCCAATATCCTTGGGGGAGACATCAACAATAGAGTGGAAGAAGTCGAACAAAAATGGATATTACTATTAAAGGCAGATAGATTTCCAGGTCTTAATAGTGCAGTTATCACTTAAACCATTTTTAAAAGCAAGGCCCTTGAGACATTGATGGAATCTTATTAAGTTATCCAAACGTAATAAGTACCAAATGTATAAATATTATATTTTTAAGAAATATATATATATATATATATATATATATATATATATATATATAAATATATTCAATTATTTATTGACTATAAAGGAGTCACTAAAGTTTGATAACTGAAGTATGTATAAACAAATGCTTATTTATTGTATTATACACTTTATATTGATACCCTCTTTTGTTTAGTTTTTTAATGTGATGTACAATTTATATTTGAACATATTATATGCATCTGTACTTAGTTAATAGAGCTTAATTAATGATGTCATTAATGAGCAACTTCCTGATTGGATATGCAATATTTTAAACTTCAGAGTGTGTGTGGTTTTACTAGACTCTGATGAAGCGATTTGCTATCTATCGTGAAAGCGCTTACTTTCAATAAATCTTTTATTGTTTTAAACTGCCGTGGTCAGTTCACTTTTTCTTTTCTTTTTACTTGGATGATTTTACATTACACCATCATATCAAGAGACAGACTAAGAACTAAAAGTCAGCTGATGCAGCAATATTTGAAGCATACCTTGCATTATAGTGTTTAAATATGCAATATTTTGATGTTACTGGAATTTATATCTATCCGATAAACTTGCCAGGCTTTCATAGAGAGGAAAAATATATATTTTCTGTCCATTATTAAATGTAAGAAAGTAGCTCTATGCCCATTCACACAGTTGTTATGAGTATGTTGTATTGCCAGGATTTTACAGCAGGCATTGCAGTTATATCACTGCTGATTTCTTTTGCATATAACCTGAAACATGAACTATTTTTAAATATAACATTTATTTTAATACCGAGGTTGGTTATACTATAATTGCTACACACGTCACCACTAAATAGCATTTTTAGTTTGCCATATTTCAAAGAAAATAATTTTAATCTTCATTGTCACTCACAATAATCCAGTTACATTTTGCCCTACACTCTAAATTACAACTATTAAAGCTTATGTCAATACAGCCAATATACACAGGAGTACTTTAACAAGTTATGAAGAATGTATAACATGCACACATTACTTGAAGCATATAAGTTGTAAATTTGGGAGTAAATGATCCATATTTGACTGTAATTAAGCCAGCTTGCTTATCTGAATTAGTACAAACTATCCAAGCAACAAATAGACCCTGGGATTCCTGAAGCTTGCTCCAGGTGCAGGCGTAGCGTCGGTGTTCTAACACCAAAGATGGCCACTGAACGATTCAGGTACGAGCTGTTTCCACGTGCACTATCTGCGTACGCTACGCTCACACAACTCCTGAGCCTTGTATGCTAATTAACTCATGTGCAACAGCGTAGCATGCAAATTAAGGTATGTAGTGATTCAAGAAGTGGTGCAGGCATAGTGTAAGCATGCAGAAATGTAAACTAAAAAAACGGTTTACATTTTTGCAAACATAAAATCGGAGCCATGACAGCTGACCAAACACATGTATTATATTGTTAATATATGCCAATGGTTAAATATATAGTCATTGGCATAAAAAAAAATGTACAAAATATAAAATTAACATTTAATATATAAAGTCGCATATAGCAATGTGGAAGCACAGGGCAGTGGTGTGCAAAGGGAATCACAAGGAATATATAAAAATATAGAATAAAACCGCAATGAAACACATATCACAATTTCCCCATAATAGTCAATGGCAGGCATGCTACACCATACTCATGGCGCAAGGGTTGCTAAGGGGCAGTGACAGTGTTATGCACAGTAGCTAGGAATTAGTAGGCAATGCCATGCAAATGAGAGGAGTAATAGTGAATCACAGATTCCCTGCTGGTGTAAGGATGCACCTCACAGTGTAGTGTTATAACACTGAGGTATGCCCTTGAGATAAAGATGACATCAAGAGAGGGGTGTGTCACCATTGCTGTAAGCACATTGGAGCATTGCTAAACTGGTCTGCCCCTAGCTAGGCAAAGCTGTAGGATAGGGGTGTGTTGAATTGCCCATAGCTATGTTTAGCTGAGAGTACACAAGGTAACCAAGTATGCATGTGAACGGAGATGAAAATGCGCGTAAACCCGGTAAACTGCAGCTGAAACAGGAAGGATATAGGAAAGAAATAAGGAAATGCTGCAGCAGTGAAATTGGAATACAAATGACTAATTAACACCTAGGAGCCTACAGTGGGCCATTGACAACAGCTAACAAGGCTGCAAGCAGCTACCTGCAGAACAGGGAAGGGGGGGGGCTGTACTGCAAAGAAAACAGAAAAGAGACAAAGCAGAACAAAGCCAATATGCAGTATATCAGCTACAGGGCACATTTTGCCATGACTGGGTCGGGAAGGTACAAAACAAGAAAGACGGCAGGTGGATGCATGCCTGATAATGGGAGGGGATCCAGGTCTAAAAGTGAATTAAAGGGCAACAGATTAATCAAGGCAGGAAAGTAGCTCTCCAAAGTAAAGGCCCCACACTTGCAGTACTCATTGCAAAACTCATAATTAAGACACGCAACAGCTGGAATAGCTCATACACACCCACTTACATCAGCAGCATCCATAGCACAATACTATAAAGTGTGAAAGCACCTCACACACATTTGTGTATTCCCATACACTCTGCACCAGTGGTGTATACAGATGGGGAACTTTAATTATGTACATGTTAGGGGCTGCCATAGCTTTGATCCACCAGCATGTGTTGGAGACTGAAGGTGGTGTGGAGGATGATGCACACAACCACCACAGGCACCAGCGGAGGAGGAGAGTGTTCAGACCCAGGGTAACCTACCAGGGGCTACATGATCTGGAGATAGTAGAGCATTACAGGGTGGAAAGGAACACCCTAGAGCAACTTCTGGAACTGTGCCGGCCACGCCTCAGAGCCAGAACAAACAGAGAGGAACCCATCCCAGTGGATACGAAGGTATGTGTAAGCTTGAGAATACTAGCTACAGGTACCTTTCAAAGACCAACTGGGGATATTATGGGGATCTCACAGGCATCAGCATCCAGAGTACTACACCAGTTCCTGGATGCCATGTTAACACATGCCAATGAGCACATATACTTCCCCCGAATGCATGAGGAGTTGGCCAGCAATATGCATCTCTTCCACCATGTGGCAGAATACCCTGAGGTACTGGGTGCAATAGACTGCACGCACATGCACATCAAGTCACCACTCAGTGAGCAGCGTAGGTGCTACGTAAACCACAAGGAATACCCATCCATCAACTGCCAGTTCATGTGCAATGCCCAGGGCATTATCATGGATGTGTGTGCTGGCAGCCCTGGAAGCTATCACGGCTCCCACATCTGGCATGCCTCACAGCTGTATCAGTTATTTGCCAGGGGGGACATCCCAAATGGCCACCTGGTGGGGGATGCTGGCTATACACTGGAACCGTGGATGATGACTCCCATCAGAAATACACACACAACCATGCAGGAATGCCATAATGAGGCACACGCACAAACCAGAATCATCATAGAGCATGTGTTTGTGATGCTGAAATCACAGTTCTGTTGCTTGGACATATCTGGTGGAGCCTTGCAGTACTCTCCGGGCACATGTACCCACATCTTCATAGTGTGTGCCATGCTACACAATATGGTCCTGCAGAAACAGCTGCAGCAGGGACAGAATGGTGAAGGCCCTCACAGCCCACCACCACTGCCAAGGGCCCCACAGGCACAGAGGTACTCAGACCATGCACACCCTGAGCCAGCCCCAGTAGGCAGATGGAGGCATGCCCAGTGTGCCCATGCCTTGGCAAAGAGGGAACGTATAGCACACAAACTGAGTGTAGGCACCTAGGGACTGACACTTTTCTCCACCTGCACACAGAGTAAAAATGGATGGCACACACACAAGACTACCTGTAAATTGTCATATATAGGCAGTCTACTGTGTGCATCCATCATAGGCAGCCCTCAACTATTGCACACACAACAGCCATTGGCACAAGGTAAGTCAACACCTGAACAGTAAATTAAGCTATCAGCATATGCAGATACTGTATATATAGATTCATAGGTAGGTACTTGGCCAACTGCCAGAGGCCATTCATAAGGCCAGCCAAAATGTGTCAGCTTTTGCCACCCCATTGATTCATTAACTGTCCCTCTGTGGAGCAGAGCCAATGGTGGGATCCCTGGGGTGCATCTACTGTTTGCCATCCACCCTTCAAGGTTTCTATTGCACAGTGTTAGTGAGGTGCTCTGCATAATGTAGTTAGGGATGTTGTTCCAAAGTATGGGGAGTGTCTGTGAAGGAAGCTGTACCCTCCAGCATCTTCCAGTTATTGTTGTGGCAAGATTCAGCTCACTACAGTGTGTGGCTCACAGTGACATGGATTCCCATAGTTGGAACATATACATCAAGCCTGAGTTTGACATGGCTGTGTTGGACAGCAGAGATCATCTCTGGGTAAACGAGATGCCACTGAGTAAAGCAGGAGTTTATTCCATCTGGCTGCATAGGCCATATGTTGGATGGCAGTATTCCCCTTGGTGAGGTACATTTGTGGACCCCCCAGTTGTTGGACGTGTCCACTGAGGTACATCTCACATGGGTTATTATACCCTATGATGGGACTGATGAGTGATGAGTAAAGGGGCATTATAACCCCAGTATGTCTAGATGGGAATCCTTTAGTAATCAGATGGCCTACTGTATGTATTAAAGTGGCTACCACTTATGTGTTAATATGTGAGTGCCAATTTCACAATGGAATGACCATGCAGTTAGTGGCACTTGGCTGGAGGCCGTGTTGTTGGCACCCTGTGACATTCTCTGTGAGGCTCCTTGAGGGATGTCCATGTCAGCTGGACTATCAGTTATGGCTCCCAGTTCGCAGTCATTGCCAAACATGGTCTGTCATAGTCCACCTGTGTTTGCTTGCACCTCTGAGATGTATATGCCAAACAGTAGGGCTCCCAGAACTGAGTCCTGTTGGACACCAGTCATGACTATTCAAGAGTTGGACCTGGAGACCACTAGTCATACCATGTGGGTTCTGTGTGTAAGCCCGTTGGCAACACAGTCTGTGATGTATGGGTGAATGTACAGGCTGGGTTGTTTATCAATAATACATGAGTAGGGCATGGTGCCAAAAGCCTTGGTGAGGTCCAGGTAGTATGTGTGGACCACCTCTCCCATCATCTAACATCTTGGTGACTGTATGTAAGACATCAAACAGGTTCAGTAGGCATGAACTGCACTCAACCAAGCTGACCTGGTTTGGGTCATGTGTTCGGAGGTTACCAATGTCATTGTTAATGAGTGCCATGAGGATGCAAACCATGCCATTGCAGACCAGGCTAGTCAGGCTTGTGGGGTGGTAGTTACCATGGTCACTTGTGATTCCACCTTGATGGAGTGGAATAACCGTTGCCATGTGCCATTGCATTGGCATGTAGCCTGTGGAGAGGCTGAGGTAGGAATGCTTAATTAGATGGGGGCAGGTTGTCTTGTACAGTTTGCAAGATGCAGTCTGGATCAGCATCTGCCTCCATTAACACTGTGTTCTGCTGTTAGAGAGGGCCATTTCCTCCTGTGTGTCTCTGATGGTTGGGATACTGTACCTTTCGGGTAGTGTTTTGGACTCTTTAGGGGGTGAAGTATGCACCAAATTTATCTGCAAGGATGTTGGCGATATCAGTAGGGTCAGCATATTTTGTGCTATATTTCAATGGCACAGTGCAAATCTGTGTGTCACCACATAGATCCTTGACAGAGCCAAAGAAGGCTTTGTGCTCATCTTTCGAATCCTTGCGTATTCTCCTGCTGATGTTAGCCTTGGATGATGTCATGAGGGACCTACGTATCATACTAATAGTGGTCACGGATGTCTGCCCTTCGTGGGATTTGCTGTGTGTCTGGAACACTATCCTACGTCTGTAGTATAGCCTGTTTATTGCAGAGGTTCACCAGACTGGTGTCCTTGTCTAGGAGGAGTGAGTCTTGGTTTACCAGTGATGGCACGAGCCATACATCTGTGTAGGTGCTTATAGACTGAATTTGTAAATCTGTCTGTATCTTGACCAGTGTTTCCCCTTAGCGTGGGGGCTGTGAAATCCCCCACCCCTGTCATTAGTAGTGTAAATTTAGCTGTAGGAAAGGTATACACTGTGGTATCCATGGGTAGGGGAGATGCTAGGGTGTGGAAACAGTGAATAGTTGATGGTCAGATCTAACCAGTGACCGGATAACCTCCATTGTGGTGTGCCTGTTGCCCATGTTGGTGATGACCACATCTAGTAGTTTCCACCCCATGTTAGGGAGGTTACCACCTAATACAGGGCATATGAGGTGATACATTCCAGGAAGCGCTGGGCCTAGAAGTGAGTACCGGAGTATGTTTCCCAGTTAATGGTATGGTAGTTGACATTGACCAATGCCAGGGTGTGCATTAGGACTGTCATGTTCTCCACTGTCTCCAGGTAAGTGGAGTGGAGGTCCTAGGTCATGGAGGGTGATCCGTAGCAGGCCACATTCAACATTGCAGTTGTGACTGATGTAAGCTGCACATGGATGATCACAGAGGTATCATGCTACCCCACTAACTGGAGGTGTAGGTATCCCTGATGAATATGGATACAGCCCCTCCATGTCTGTCAGTCCATGTTCTGTGGCTGAAATGTGTGGTATGGGTTGTAGTTTGGTAGTGCTGGTGTGGTCTCAGGAGCCTTAAGACAGATTTCAGTTAATGCGCAGATGTTGATGTTGTCCATCCCGAGGAGGTAACCTACTGGTAAGCAATAGAAAGCCTTAAACTTATACATGTCTTCTAGCTTACAAGATAGGCTTTTGGAGTGAATAAGTATCAGTGTTCTGTATGTTCTTGCTGTACTCAACTGTTTCCTGACTACATGGTGACTTCTCACTGTATATTGTGATCTGAAGGTCTGTTTATTCACATATTATGGCTGTGATAGCCTGCACGTTAGAGGTTCACAGTTAGCCTACTACCTATCTGCCCAAGGGCAATTAGAAGCATAGCTACTGTGTGTTGGCCTTCCCCACACCATTGATGAAGTAACTGAGCCTCTGTCAAGCATAGCCAGTGAAGCAATTCCAGGCAGAGGTGCTGGAAACTGTTGAAGACTGGGGTTGTGGAGGGTGATAGGGGCACTTAGTGATCTAAAGAGGGCATGTTAATGTGGCAATTCAACACCATTCAATTCCCCCAACAGGTCTTGCAGCTATCAAACTGGACAGGCTCCCCCACACACCGGATGTATAGTTCTGGGACACATGATCCCAGGAGTGTATATTCGGTTACCCGTTCACACAACAAGGTTTCCCTTGAAATGTGTCAATGAGGGGCTATGCCTAATGTAGTTAGGAAGGTAATGTATTGTCTCACAGTACATTTGTTATATGTTGTTATTTCAAGAGTACGTGAAGCTTAGTGAGTTTGGGGGCCTCGTCCCTTTGCTTAGCCTAGCTTACACATAGAAATCATCTAAATAGGAAATAGGCAGAAGCAATGTTAATGTCAACAGTGTAATGGTTACAGCATCCACATAGTATCTGTGCATTCGAGGTTACAATCCCGATAAAGGCAGGGATGTTTATCATGTGCAAAAGTATACCTTAACCACAGCTTGCATATATAGGTAGTAATCGTCTGTATAATAAACATTCAAAACACCCACATAAACCCATGTGTGCTGGAGAGTACAGTCAACAGAGAATGTATTGTTATGTCAGCACATAGTGAGATGGTACATCACTGACATGTATATATCCAGAGTAGTTAGCAGATGTGGATGTGTTTGTGCGCACAGGTTATACATCACAAAGTTTGTTTAAATGTGTTTAACTGATGCTATAATGTCACACAGGCACTTTTAAACATGCTTACAACTGCTTAAATGAGTACAAATCATTTGTAAAGCATCGCAGGTGTCAAACCCTGGACCATGCTCACTATAATCATGGGACTTACCACTATGCCATCCGAGGTGTACACATGTTTCATGGTCTTGAGACTACACCTTATACCATATGCATTTCACTGTAATGATCGCAAATGGGACAGTCACTGTGTGTACATATGTACAGTACATTGTAATGTACTGTAGTATGTGAACCAATACATTCCAGTCTACATATGTATTACTGTTACAAACTAATATGAAATATACATATATATATATATATATATATATATATATATATATATATATATATATATATATATATATATATATATAGTTTACTATCAATATGTCGAAAATGAAAAGAAAATGTGTACTTAGCGAAGTGTTTCACCGAAAGTACACAATTCTGCATGTTCCTAATGTCGAAAAACAGCTAAGTGTCAAAAATGTCACTCGTGTCATTTTCGACATTTAACAGCACTCCCACCCTTCCATTAACTCCCTACCTAACTAGCCTAAACACACATTTATGCAAGGGGCAAGCCCCCCTGCACCCCCCTGTGGGGACAATATAAAAAGGACACAAAGCAAGAACCTTTCTCATTCATAATACACCCTGTCATGTCACATTGCCATACTCAACACCCATGTTACCCATAATAGATGACATATTTCCTTTAAGGTTTATTGCCCATGTGTAGATGGCCTACACTGCCCTTCCCAATCCCTAGCTGCACTATGTAGCATGCAGCCTACCTTGAATAAAGTCATGTCCAACCCAGAGGTGTTGGACATAGGTTCATAGGTTCATATTAGGCTATCTGCCCTAGGGCATTTATAAGCCTAGCCAGAGTGTGTTTGGCTTTCGCCACCCATTTTAAATTAATTTTGCTATGCCCTTTTTCAAGGTTAGTATACTGTGCCTCTGTCTAACAGTGACACATAAGTGATACCCGGGGTAAACCTATGATCTCCCATCCACTCATCAAGATTCCTCTTGAAGAGAGTCAGTGAGGGACTCTGCCTAACCTGGACTAGGATTTTATTCCAGAGTGAAGGGAGCCTCTGGGTTATGAATCTGTCCCTCCAGCATGTCCTATTTATTTCAGTGCTGAGGTTCAAGTCTCTCGAGCATGTAGCTTGATGGGATTTGGATTTTCTGAGATGCAGCATGTCCATTAATTCCGGGTTGGACATGGCTTTATAAGTCAGGCACAGATCGCCTCTGAGCAGGCGGTATGCCACTGAGTAGAGCTGGAGTTTCTTTAACTGGGCAGCATATGGCATCTGTTTGAGCTCTTTGATCCTCTTGGTGAGGTACTTTTGAGGTCTTTCCAGTTGCTGTAGGTGTCTGGTAAGGTACATCCCAAAAGGGGCATTGTACTCAATTATGGGCCTGATGAGGGATGAGTAAAGAGGCATGATGACCTCCCCTGATCTAGATGTGAATCCCTTCATGATTAGGTGGGCTATATAAAATGTTTTTCTAACCACTTTGGCTACGTGGTTTTCAAATGAGAGATTGTTATCAACTTGGGTCCCCAGGTCCCTAATTACTTCTTCCGTACTTAATGGATTACCACCTATGTGGTAATTTGTGGGCACTTTGTTTTTGCCAAAGGGGTGACTATACACTTTTTGGTGTTTAGCTTGAGGCCATGGCTCTGGCAGCAGTTGTCTGTTTCTATGAGGCCCTTTTGTAGGATGCTTGTGTCAGCTGGAGAGTCGATTATGGCACCTAGTTTGCAGTCATCTGCGAACTTGGTCAGCCACAGTCCTTCCGTGTTGGCCTGTACCTCCGAGAAATATATACCGAACAAGAGAGGTCCCAGGACTTGTGGGACGCCACTTGTAACTGGTTGGGAGTCTGACATGGCTCAAGCAATTCTAACCATGTGGGTTCTGTCCTTGAGCCAGTTTGCAACCCATCTAGTGACATAGTGGTTTATATTTAAGCTGGTGAGCTTATCTATAATGCCCGAGTGGGGTATTGTATCGAAGGCTTTTGCGAGGTCTAGGTAGGCTGTGTGGACCACCTTCCCCTCGTCAATGGCCTTGGTGACTGTTTCAAAGAAATCAACCAGGTTTAATAGGCAGGATCTGCCCTTAACAAAGCCGAACTGGGTAGGATCCAGTGTCTGTAGGTCCCCAATATCTTTATTTATGAGGTATTTATGACATGATACACTTAAACATTCTGATCCCAAATAAACACATATGTCATGGACATCCACCTTTCTAGTAAAAGGATCACAACATGCCTGACAGATCTCTTTCCCATACACTTAGCATACTCTTGCCATACTATGCATCCCTGTCCTGCAAAGCTGCACATCGCCCCTCTCTGTGACATGGTGTGATGACCGCATGCCAAATATATCAGTAACCTTGTGTATCAGTTCTGTGGCACTGCTTGAACTGGCCACTGAAACTTACCTGTCTGTTACCTACAGCTAGGTAACCTGTCTGCCTAGGCTCATAAATTGCCCAGGGCATATAGCCTACTAGATTACTATGACCATACATGCTGTAGTTGATATCTAACCCTGCAAATACCATGAGGCTAGCTATTGTCCCATGTGTTACACATGTGCAACACAGGCAATACATGGAAGGATGCTACACAGCTGTTCAGTGCCATGTAGATGTATATGGCAAAACACATACATGCTTGCAAGTCTGCAGGGTCATAGGTCATGTCCCTAATAGCTATGTATGACTATATATGTGACACATACACAGCACTAAAGTCAATTGCATTCATTTGGACACATCCAGGCATGTGCTGATAGGTAAAGACACCACTACAAGCAAACAGACATGCCCACATCAAGACAACATCCACATGGTCTATGAGCAATGTCATCACATGACACACACATATATGGCAAAAACATCACATCACCAGTAGGTGTCAAATGTGTGTGACTTATACATGTCAGTGGTGTTAGTGTCATGTAGATTTGCAAAGACGTATTTATAATCTTAATAAATGTGATACACGTGTATGTTCAGCTGTACTGCTGTACTTCTCTGTGAATTACTGTGACCTGTATCCATCATTATGTCTTCCAGGTATGCCACCTAGCAGACTGTCGGCGTATAGCCGCTTGGAGGACGAGGTCCTCATCCTATACCTCCTCGGCAACTACACAACGCTGTTCAGCCATGTGCCAAAGGATGCACAGCAGCAGGATGCCCTGTGGGAGAACTCTGCAAGAGGGTAAATGATGTTGGCGGTCACAATCGCACCTATCAACAGGTGCACCGACACTGCACTGACCTGATAAGAAAGGTGAAACAGCATGCTAATGCAATCTCCAGGGAACAAGGTGCAACAGGTGGGGGGGCCACTCACCCAGCCCCCACTCACACATACCAAGGAGCTACTGGCCAACCTGGGGACACCTGCAGACCTCCATCCACAAGCTTTAGCTGGTATTGTGGAGGTGGGTGTCTCTCAACCACTGAGCCTGGAGTTGCCTGGTAAGTTACTACTGCACATAAAACACAACTATATTTCACTTAGTTACATGTGTTACTGTACAATATGTAATGTAACATCATATGCAAGGCATGTATGCATACATGCCACATACTATAATCTGCTACTCTATGTATGCACAGACGTGCATACTCCATAGTATAGTGTATTGTACTAGCTTATGTGCTAAAATGGACATTGCACCCTGTAGCTATCACACAGGTGTGGGTAATGATCTTACTGCTGTGACAATCCTGTTTACGTACCTCTGGCATTTTGCAATGACAGCAGCCAGTGTCAGGTGAGATTGTTATTATTTACCAGGCTTGATAATGCATGGAACATATTAATTGCATGCTATCTGCCATAACACACGTACACATAATGTATGGTGGTCCTGTTAATGGACACTGGTCAGACCTGGAATGCATCACACTGTTTACCTATGTGAAAAATTGAAGACTATATGAAACACCTACACTAAACCTTCCACACTGTCATTGCCAGATGTGTGGACAACAGTGAATACAATGGTGGAGGTGTGTTCCACTGTAAAGACAGGTACTACATGTCAGTATTACGCATGTTGGGAATACGAACAGTACTGTACAGAGAGCATATGTGTGCACACACTCTACATGTGTTGGAGCTGGAATATGACTGGCCCACAGGATACATCCTTGTGGATTATAACCTTGCTATGAATGTCACATAATGTCATGTGCTATCAGACATGTCCATGACATGAAGTGGGCTGACTGCAACACTGCTCAACTATCCTGCAAAACATGTCTCATATCCCATACATACCACCCTTTGTCTGCATAACCCTGTCCTCAGTGGAGCATATGGCATCTATGGGTGTATGTCATATGGGATAACACTGACATGTGAAATAAGATTGCCATCACAACCATTGGACTGATCATGTGTACACATGGCCATGGAGGATGGCGAGACACATGAAACAACACACACAACAGAAGTGATGTACATGTGTGTACACCCTGTTGTACACTGGCTTGACACAATACAACTATGGCCTTTGTGTAATGGTGATATTGGAGATGTGAAACACTAAACATCATACAGGCTTGTGCACAGCTTGTGTAGGCATAACATGAAACCACCACATAACATGTCTTGAACTTCTTGAGTGTGTCACGACATGGAAGCATTCACCTATACAGTATCCAAATACATACATGTGTTGCACAACATACACGTACATCCACATCAAGCCACAGATACAGTACATTCACCTTGCTGGTGTCCGACATCTCTGTCATGCCTGCTCCTCATGTGTGTGAGGTACACAGATGGCATGTGGGACATAGAGTACTGCTAAGATAGCCATGTGTGGGCATAGTTGCCAGGCATCAGTAATATGGTTGCAGATGTGCAGGTGTCATCTGTATACCCTTCTGTGACCTGTGTCACACATTCGACATTAGGGTTTATTGTGTATACACCTCAGTGATGTGGGTCACATTCCACATTAGATATGTATTGTATGTGAACATAGTCATGGCTATGAACTGTGTCAGTAGCTCACACTGCATAGCAATTCTGAAGCCACAGGATGGCCTGCAATGGCTATGCACATCAGCTCAATGTGCAGTATGTTCCTGCATATTTGTAGGGTGGACAGACAACATTGCATCATCTGAAGGCCAATGTTAGTATAACACGTCCCTGCATTGCGACACCATTACCGTACTGTAGATTGGAAAGGACACCATTGTGTTACACATGTATGCATGTCACATCAGCAGAAGACATGTCATAATACATGTGATTGGCAAGGTCATGCACCACACAGCAGGCCGGTGTACTGTAAATCTGTGCTGGTCTGTGTCACCATTGCAAAGTAGGGACAGCCACGTCAAACATGTGTGTACAGCCACATGCACAATGCCCACACTCAACTCAGGGGTAGGCAGAATAATGTTGAAGAGACATGCACTGCTTTGGGGGAGATATGCAAGCTAGGTCTCAGGCAAACATAGTATGCAGTTGATATACCCTACTGCTTATATCCTCACACATAGGGGCGGTGGCCAACAAAAAGCATCAGTGGCAGATGTACAAAGGTCAGTGATGGTCTGTTAACATGTGGTGTATGTTGCACACACCATGGCAGTGCAGTGCAAAGGTGCAAAATGCATGCATTGTGCTGTAGGTATGGGGCATAGGCTACTAACACAAATGGTGCTATACAGATGTGTGTGTGTGTGTGTGTGTGTGTGTGTGTGTGTGTGTGTGTGTGGGGGGGGGGTCTGTGTGTGTGTATGTGTCTCTGTGTGTGGCTGTGTCTGTCTGTCTACTATAACACATGCATGCTGTTGTGTGCAACTCAGGGATGTATGATAACTACCACTATAATTGTCTAAGCTGAAATTAT
Source organism: Protopterus annectens (assembly GCF_019279795.1). Classification (NCBI taxonomy): domain Eukaryota; kingdom Metazoa; phylum Chordata; order Ceratodontiformes; family Protopteridae; genus Protopterus; species Protopterus annectens. The sequence goes on along the minus strand of NC_056748.1, from coordinate 675,275,384 downwards.
AATTGTCTAAGCTGAATGCCATCTGCCTTATCACCTGCATGTATCATGTGTGTCTGTGTCTGTGTGTGTGTGTGTGTGTGTGTGTGTGTGTGTGTGTGTGTTTGTGTGTGTGTGTGTGTGTGTGTGTGTGTCAGTTTCTGTGTGTGTCTTTGTGTGTGTGTGTCTGTGTGTGTGTGTGTCTCATTGTGTGTGTGTGTGTGTGTGTGTGTGTGTGTGTGTGTGTGTGTGTGTGTGTGTGTGTGTCTGTGTGTGTGTGTGTGTGTGTGTGTGTGTGTGTGTGTGTGTGTGTGTGTGTGTGTTTGTCTGTGTGTTTGTGTGTATGTGTGTGTGTGTGTGTGTAGGTCTGAGTGTGTGTGTGTGTCTGTATGTCTGTCTGCATCTGTCTCTGTCTGTCTGTGTCTGTCTGTGTGTGTGTCTCCATCTGTGCATGTCTGGTATAACTTGTAATGTGCAGTTCTTGTCTTCCCCTCACAGGTGTTGATGTAGATGCCTTGCCCTCCTGCGGTCCACCTGATGTTAGTGTTCCCACAGACTCTAGCAGTGATGATAGTATGATTGAGGCACAGGCAGGGTTGTCAAGGGCTGAATCTGTGCCATTGGTTGCCATTCCAACTGTCTCCCCCTCATTCTCGCACACAGTTCCCCTGCCTGCACATACTCCATCACAACTAGCCATAAAGGAAGGACAGTTGGTGGGTGGTAGCATGGAACAGGGAAGTGTGGTGACTATGGAAGGTGTGCCTGTACACCACGCTCCCAGTCAGCAGACTGGTGATGTCCCACAGAGGCATGTGCCCAGCGCTGCTTGTAGGAGGACCACTGGCCAACATGTGAGACAAAGCACATCAGTTGGAGTCACCAGACGCATGTTTTGGGCTGTAATGGATGCACAGGCATGTGCTGAATGGCACAACAGAGAAGTTTTGAGGCTTCAGAGGGCTGCTGTCCATTCATTAACTGACAACATCCAGGCACTTGCAAATGCTCACCATCATCTTGCAGATGTTTTGGATAGACGATTGGGTGACATGGTGGGAGTCCTTGACCATGGTATGTCAATCCTCAAGCGTGGAATGTCTGTGCTTGAACATCTGGTGGGAGTGAGGCATCAGGCACATGGACGTAGGTCAGCTACATCACCTGTTGAAGGTCTACATGAACATGCTACTTCACATGCCTGCTCACATAGTGGCGGTAGCAGCAGCAGTGTAGCTGGTGCTGTGCAGTCCACACCAGGACACAACAGGCCACATACACATGGTCCTGAACGGTCCCAACAAGGACACGATTCCAGTGGACATGTGTCATCAGACAGTACCCAATCTGGACCTCTGCCTGGTAGTGCCCGTGCAACCCCTGGCAGGCACAGGTCACATGGCCATAGCCGGACACCGTGAACTGTGAAACCTGCCTTGTACAGTCTGCAGCTGTCAATAATACCCCTGTGTAGGCCAGCCATATGTCAGACCTGTGTGCATGCATACACACACACTGGAAACAAATGTTGGGCACCTCAACACACAGACACACACAAACACACACACACACACACACACACACACACACACACACACACACACACACACACACACACACACACACACACATAACATCCACACATGCCCAATGATATCACAGGCCCTAACACACACATGATGTCATCCAATGGCACAGCCTAGGCCTCTGGCAAATATTATCACCCTGTGCATATGCTAATGCTTGTGCCGCATCCCTGTCATCCACACCATCGGTACAGGGACATGTTCATATGGTCTGATGCACAGGGTGAACATGTTAGGTAGACAATTGTAGATTAATATTGTTGAGTAGTGTTGACAGGCAGCAGACATACCATGCATTGCAGTTTTAGAATGCATTTTGTACGTTTGACAGTATGTATCATGTGTAACAACACTAACAGCATGTTGATCTTGATGTTCTGCCTTCCTCTTTCAGGTGTAGTTGCATGTGCCGGGGGATGTTGGTGTTTGTGGGTGTCCCATATGTACATGTTGATTACCCACAGGTCAGTATGACAATTTCTGCATGCACTTTGTAGCTTATACATCACAGTTATATTCTACCATGTTTCAATTATGTTTACTGTTCTAAAGATCCAAGAGCATGATAGCTGTGTAGTAAGCTACTGTATTCAGAGCTGTCACATCCATAGTGGGTGACATCACACGTATATTTACCTGGTGCTCGGAGGAGGTAAATGAGTGGTATGCCAGATGACAGGGGTAAACGCCAGTGGAAATAGTGGCTTCTCATTGGGAAGCAGTAAAACCCACTGCCATGACAGCATGCAAACACAGACACACCCACACACTCAGGGATTCACAGACACAGTAACACACACTCTGACACACACACACACACACACACACACACACACACACACACACACACACACACACACACACAGTTGCCAGTGTTTGGATGAGAACCCCTGCCTATATGCATATCATCATTATAGTACTATGCAATTACAAGACGCACCACAGAGATTACACATGTACAGGTAGTTGGAATGGCCTAAGATCAAGGACATCAACAGGGATACTACAGTGCAGTGAGTGTATGTGGGGAGGGGGGTCCATCAGTAGGCTATGTAACAACAGGTCACACCCCAGGGTGTACATGTTAACAGGCGGTTAGTATGCCCATCTACGATTGATGATATCAACAGGGATGCTAGATTGCATTGAGTGGATGGGGGAGGGGGCATTAACATTTCACTATGGTAAAATACAGCCTCACTCCCAACAGGGCCACACTCAAAATCAGCAGAAGACATGTCATACTACATGTGATTGGAAAGGTCATCCCCACCCACACAAAGGCCCAAGGGGGCCCTGGTGTCCCCCTGTAAACCGGGGGGGTTGGGCCCTTGGGGGTTCCTGGTGGAAAACCTTTTTTTTTTGGGGGGGGAAAAAAAGTAGGGCAGGTCAAACATGGGGTTTTTAACGGGGTTGATTTGCACACCATGGCAGTGCAGTGCAAAGGTGCAAAATGCATGCATTGTGCTGTAGGTATGGGGCATAGGCTACTAACACAAATGGTGCTATACAGATGTGTGTGTGTGTGTGTGTGTGTGTGTGTGTGGGGGGGGGGGGGGTCTGTGTGTGTGTATGTGTCTCTGTGTGTGGCTGTGTCTGTCTGTCTACTATAACACATGCATGCTGTTGTGTGCAACTCAGGGATGTATGATAACTACCACTATAATTGTCTAAGCTGAAATTATAATTGTCTAAGCTGAATGCCATCTGCCTTATCACCTGCATGTATCATGTGTGTCTGTGTCTGTGTGTGTGTGTGTGTGTGTGTGTGTGTGTGTGTGTGTGTGTGTGTTTGTGTGTGTGTGTGTGTGTGTGTGTGTGTAAGTTTCTGTGTGTCTTTGTGTGTGTCTGTGTTTGTGTGTGTGTGTCTCATTGTGTGTGTGTGTGTGTGTGTGTGTGTGTGTGTGTGTGTGTGTGTGTGTCTGTGTGTGTGTGTGTGTGTGTGTGTGTGTGTGTGTGTGTGTGTGTGTGTGTGTTTGTCTGTGTGTTTGTGTGTATGTGTGTGTGTGTGTGTGTAGGTCTGAGTGTGTGTGTGTCTGTATGTCTGTCTGCATCTGTCTCTGTCTGTCTGTGTCTGTCTGTGTGTGTGTCTCCATCTGTGCATGTCTGGTATAACTTGTAATGTGCAGTTCTTGTCTTCCCTCACAGGTGTTGATGTAGATGCCTTGCCCTCCTGCGGTCCACCTGATGTTAGTGTTCCCACAGACTCTAGCAGTGATGATAGTATGATTGAGGCACAGGCAGGGTTGTCAAGGCTGAATCTGTGCCATTGGTTGCCATTCCAACTGTCTCCCCTCATTCTAGCACACAGTTCCCCTGCCTGCACATACTCCATCACAACTAGCCATAAAGGAAGGACAGTTGGTGGGTGGTAGCATGGAACAGGAAGTGTGGTGACTATGGAAGGTGTGCCTGTACACCACGCTCCCAGTCAGCAGACTGGTGATGTCCCACAGAGGCATGTGCCCAGCGCTGCTTGTAGGAGGACCACTGGCCAACATGTGAGACAAAGCACATCAGTTGGAGTCACCAGGCGCATGTTTTGGGCTGTAATGGATGCACAGGCATGTGCTGAATGGCACAACAGAAGTTTTGAGGCTTCAGAGGGCTGCTGTCCATTCATTAACTGACAACATCCAGGCACTTGCAAATGCTCACCATCATCTTGCAGATGTTTTGGATGAGACGATTGGGTGACATGGTGGGAGTCCTTGACCATGGTATGTCAATCCTCAAGCGTGGAATGTCTGTGCTTGAACATCTGGTGGGAGTGAGGCATCAGGCACATGGACGAGGTCAGCTACATCACCTGTTGAAGGTCTACATGAACATGCTACTTCACATGCCTGCTCACATAGTGGCGGTAGCAGCAGCAGTGTAGCTGGTGCTGTGCAGTCCACACCAGGACACAACAGGCCACATACACATGGTCCTGAACGGTCCCAACAAGGACACGATTCCAGTGGACATGTGTCATCAGACAGTACCCAATCTGGACCTCTGCCTGGTAGTGCCCGTGCAACCCCTGGCAGGCACAGGTCACATGGCCATAGCCGGACACCGTGAACTGTGAAACCTGCCTTGTACAGTCTGCAGCTGTCAATAATACCCCTGTGTAGGCCAGCCATATGTCAGACCTGTGTGCATGCATACACACACACTGAAACAAATGTTGGGCACCTCAACACACAGACACACACAAACACACACACACACACACACACACACACACACACACACACACACACACACACACACATAACATCCACACATGCCCAATGATATCACAGGACTTAACACACATGTATGATGTCATCCAATGGTACAGCCTGGGCCTCTGGCAAATATTATCACCCTGTGCATATGCTAATGCTTGTGCCGCATCCCTGTCATCCACACCATCGGTACAGGGACATGTTCATATGGTCTGATGCACAGGGTGAACATGTTAGGTAGACAATTGTAGATTAATATTGTTGAGTAGTGTTGACAGGCAGCAGACATACCATGCATTGCAGTTTTAGAATGCATTTTGTACGTTTGACAGTATGTATCATGTGTAACAACACTAACAGCATGTTGATCTTGATGTTCTGCCTTCCTCTTTCAGGTGTAGTTGCATGTGCCGGGGGATGTTGGTGTTTGTGGGTGTCCCATATGTACATGTTGATTACCCACAGGTCAGTATGACAATTTCTGCATGCACTTTGTAGCTTATACATCACAGTTATATTCTACCATGTTTCAATTATGTTTACTGTTCTAAAGATCCAAGAGCATGATAGCTGTGTAGTAAGCTACTGTATTCAGAGCTGTCACATCCATAGTGGGTGACATCACACGTATATTTACCTGGTGCTCGGAGGAGGTAAATGAGTGGTATGCCAGATGACAGGGGTAAACGCCAGTGGAAATAGTGGCTTCTCATTGGGAAGCAGTAATACCCACTGCCATGACAGCATGCAAACACAGACACACCCACACACTCAGGGATTCACAGACACAGTAACACACACTCTGACACACACACACACACACACACACACACACACACACACACACACACACACAGTTGCCAGTGTTTGGATGAGAACCCTGCCTATATGCATATCATCATTATAGTACTATGCAATTACAAGACGCACCACAGAGATTACACATGTACAGGTAGTTGGAATGGCCTAAGATCAAGGACATCAACAGGGATACTACAGTGCAGTGAGTGTATGTGGGGAGGGGGGTCCATCAGTAGGCTATGTAACAACAGCTCACACCCCAGGGTGTACATGTTAACAGGCGGTTAGTATGCCCTTCTACGATTGATGATATCAACAGGGATGCTAGATTGCATTGAGTGGATGGGGGGAGGGGGGCATTAACATTTCACTATGGTAAAATACAGCCTCACTCCAGGAACCGGACAGTCATGCACACAGACAGCCATACACACACACACACACACACACACACACACACACACACACACACACACACACACACACACACACACACTGGCATTCACAAAGATATACACCTGTGTCACACACATGCAGACACTTTACATGTGTGAGGTTTAACCACCTGCCTATGCCTTTCTTTCTTTACTTCACTTTGTACTGGTGTCAACAACAGTATTCAGGAGAGGGATAACATGTGGGATGTATTCCCAACCATACGTGATATATATGGACACACACACCCACATGTGCCAGTACTGTTAATCAAACACCTGCCTATCTCATGATAGGTACTACAGAAGTACAGCACTATTGCATCCGGTACAATGCTTACTGATTCTTTCCTTTGACAACTGTGCTGATATATGCACAATATATGCACAGAGGAGGTATTACTGTTATGGGTGTCATGAGGTTTGCCTTCAGTGTCACCCTTACAGCATTCTACATTGTCTGTCTTCCACTTCAATTAACAAAACCTGACCTTAGCATGTACACAGGTTATTGTAGGACTGGTTGTAACACACCAGTGAGCTGTCCTCAGTAATCATTCATCTGCAAAGAAGCCCCACCACTTGGTAGTCATGTCCAAACATCTGTCCATACCTCATGTACAGCTTACTGTACTTAGAGCATATCACGATATACAGTTGGCAATGTTGAGGCTGTATTGCAACAGCATGATGTACTAAGACAACAGTCACCTTCAGACATCAGACACTGCACACACATGGAATCTACACAAACATCAAAACAGGTACACATATGCAGTCTACATCAGTCCTTGCACAAGCAGGTCAAGAGGATACATTCCACACCTTCCCCATGCCATGTGTGAAACATAGCCGTGCATTACACCATAATGGATGTTGTATTCATGTACTGGTAGGACACCACCACTTTCACCTAGTAGCCAAGTGTACATATATTACAGCAGCTTATATCAGCGTGACACACACAGCATTATTCCATGTCATGCTCCTACAAACTGTTACTTGACAGTGCCATGGTAAAGCCAGGGTACTGTAATGGTCAACAGTGAGCACATCATATTTGCCTCACAAACCTCATGTGTACTGGAAGAGTGCCAACAATGTGATCTGTTAGTTCTAGGCAGTACATTCATTCAAGCATGTGCAAGGTCTGTGGCTTGTAAACATCTCACCCCAGCATGTACTGGCTATTGTGGTACTAAGGCTAATGTCCAGACAGCACACAGCATGCATGGCTTGCAATTGTTGACATGGGCTATATGTAGGAGCTGTGGCCACACATGGCTGTACATGTCATGAACATATCACCTGTGACTACTCAGGAACATACAGAGCAGAGATGGATTTCCCTGAGTCTGTCAATACAGGCCTTGTGTAGGTCCAGTGGTCCTACTATTTGGGTATGTTTGTAGGCATTGCATTAGATGGACATGTCTAAAGACATACATGCCACATGGGGTGTTGTATGATATGAAAAGTGTTATGGGTGACCAGTAGAGAGGGGATATTACCTCTGTCAAAATAGCTATCGATCCTTATGTACTAATAGCTTGCTATCTGCCATGTGCATGTGTGTAATGACTGCAGCCACCTGTATGTAGAAAGGAAAATGAAAGCTATGGTAATGTAATTTAGGTTGTATGATTGTGGGATGTACATATCCAGGGCAGGTACGGTTAGGTCATATCCAACCACGAGGGTGTTGTTTACTGGTGAACAGCAACAGTCGACTGTGTTAATGCTGACAATATCTGAGGGACCCTGGTATGTGTGCAACTGAGCTGGTTACAAACAGTGGTATTATTGTATCGCATAACACATTTTGCAGCTGCATCTGTACATGGGTACTTTGCACAGTTGATGTAGGCCTAGGTACAGTCCACCAATCAAGGGTTATCTGGTGGTCTGCCATACTATGTCATACCACATATGGATGTGTGTTGGTAGTCTGGGAACAAGGTGGTGGATGTATATGAGGATGCAACCTAGAATGCAGCATTTGCCACTGTCACCTGTACCTGACTCATCTGTGATGTGTTATGTTGGAGTAGTGGTCTTTACATGTGAGTAGCCTTTATGAATATGTGTACACCACCACGTGGAATGGTCCATACCACTGTTATGGCCCACATGTCTGGATCTGAGTTATATGGTGGTAGTGCAATTGTGCACTACAGAGCCTTCAGCCAGGTGTTTCTCACTGCACAGATGTCAGTATTCCCCATTGTAGGTTCTACATTGAGCAAATGGATTACTAAAGCCATATATCTAACACTGGTTAGCAGCATCCAATGCAATTGTCATGTAGGTATCAGGGTGTTACTTCTGTGTGTGGGACATTTGCGTTGGAATGCGGCTATATGGGTAAATGCGACCTAGGTATTATCCACACATACGTGTAACATGGATGCATGTGCTCTGTGTTGAAGGATCATCATTCGGTCATGACAGCCCGGAATGACAGACACTGGACAACCTCATAATAACAGCAGGATATTGGCTCACTGTTTTGGTCTAGCAATTGTCACCCGTACCATGACATCACTGTGCATGGCATTAATGTGCTTGGTTGCAAATGCCTCGTGTAAGGTGACAGACAGCAACAGAACTTGTGTATATGAACAATGTGAGATTTACTTAGGGTAGAAGTCCTGCTAATAATGGTAATTACTAATACAGCCGGGAGAGGTCATCTTGACACCTGCACCTCAGTACCATTACAGAAGGTGGCTCACACATTATGC
>NC_056748.1:675259128-675261628 GCF_019279795.1 Protopterus annectens | reverse complement strand
CAGCATCACAGATGATATCTGGATGTTCCTCAAACAACATACACAGTGGGAAATAGCTTAAAGACAGGTGGGTGATGTGCCAGACATGACTACAGCATGTAAGTGTAGCTATGCTTCATTGAGACTACTACCTGTTTAACAAGTTGTGTGTGGAAATGGCTATTCTGCATGTTTTAAAATTGACAAGACAGTGCTCTATTTGTGAGGGACCCCCATCTGTAGGGCCATCTGTGGACTGGTCAGTGTGTGTAACCATTTGTTTCCTGTGTTACTCACTGAACACTCATCTGTGAACTGCAGGAGCATAGTGTGAGGATTGCAGTCAGTACATGGTGATAGTGATGAGTTACTGCCATCGCATCCCTGACTGGACATATGTCACATGAAACAGTGGTATGACAGACACTGTCTGAGGTTCTCAGTGACATGCCAATAATGGGCCACTGTTCATAGCTGCAGTCACATGTCTTCTACACTTTGTACAGATGTCATGCAGTATATATGCATGTGGTGTGCTCCCTCTGCAAATGTATAACATCTGTTGTGTTGGGCTGATGGTCATATCTATGCATGCTGTTATAAGTAATCCTGAATGCTGTTGACTATTACTAAGCCATATCTGTGTTTAAACTGCAACACCATAGGCTGTAGGGTTGTCCCGGCAGAACCTCCTGTCCCACTTCAGCTGGCCATGGCACTGGGCACCAGTACATCTGGGGCCCAGCCTTGGACCTCCACCTCTGTTGGCTCTGCACCACCTTCTGGTAGTACCACCACTGAGGATGGGGCTTGTACCCCTGGGAGCAGGTCCAGACAGGAACATGTCCACTGTCGTATAGTCCTGGATGTGGTGCATAGGGGGCTCAATAAGGGGTTTTGAGGCCAGATATGCCAGCTCAAGGGCAGAGTGTCACATTTACAGGGTGAGGCTACCCCTCCCAGACATCCCCCAGCACTTCCACCTTTGCAGCTGTTTTGGTGCACTGGTGGCTGCCATGGCTGGGGACCTCCATCCCACTTTTTCCATCTGGGGGCTCATGGGCTTGTGACTGCAGAACATCCCTCCCCATGTGACGTGTATCCCCCCATGTGTGTCATATACCGACCCTGTATGCTATCTTGTTTGTCATCCTACCCTACCTATCCTTCATGAGCATACTTACTCTCCTTCCCCCACATCCCACTCTAACCCTACTGAAACAAAAGGCCAATCGGCTCCTAGAACAACATTTGTCCCATACATAGCTGTTCATTTCACACACATGTCCACTGGACACATGTAACCCTTTTAATATGCATCACAACATACTCCAGTTGTCCTCACCCCTGTCTCTCAGGCACACGATCCTAGTATGCACATGACTCCTAAATGTTCCAGGTACGCATGACGCAGATGACCCCATTGTAAACACAACACTACTGGTCCCTCTATGGTTGCCCCATTTAACTTTATCATGATGATGATGTTGCACACAGCATCTTGCAAGAGTACTGTTCTCACATGATGATTGGACAGGAACTGTGTTAATGTAAACAACATGCACAGAGTGATGTATATGGCCAATGTACAAATGTTTGTGTGTATGAATGACACATATCTGTCTGAGGGAGTCTTGATATTGCATAGGACAACACCACTACATAATACAGGTGTTGCTGGTGTTTCCCTTTTCATTCCTTTGTAATGCTTTGTTGTCACATGGAATGTTCCTGATATATCAATCTATATGTATGTATCTATATTTGGACATGAACAGTCACACATACATCTACATGATGGAAAACATTTCCTATACTGTTGAATGACTGCACTGGATGATATGTTTGTGATAAGGTCCGATGTCTATATATCTGCCATGGCTTAGTGGTAAATCACAATAGCTGTGTGTGCAGGGCCCTGGTTTCGAGCCTTGCAGATGCCGTTTATTTTGTTGCTGGGCAGAACAAGGCTGTTGAATACGGAGTGATTAAGGCACATTAAAGCAGTTGTGAGCGGGTGTGTGTGGGTTTGCATGGAGCTAAGCAATGCTAACCTCCGGTTACAGTTTCTTACAGTCAGTTAGCCTCTACATTGCTTTACCAGTGTAATGCTCACATACTGGCAGCCAAACAGGCTTACATTCGCTTGCTCCCGCACTTGCAAATGCACTGCATTTGGTGTTTGCATCTGACACTTACACCCCTGGGTGGGAGTGTGGACTATGATATTACCTTGTGATGCCTATAACATTGGATTACATGCCTACAGTATCGAGAATGTCTGCCCATTAGGCGACAGCATGCCGTTTGACTGTACGGAATCAGCCGCCTTTCCAGAGTTTGATTCATATTATTGGTGTGTTCTTCTTACAATCTGCACCTGTCTGGCTAATACATGGAAACTGACACTCTTCAATACAAACAAGTAATTGGGTTTTGGAACCCACATCCTTCAGCCAAGTCATGCTACTACATAGCTAATATTCTATCTTTTCTAAGGTTGTCAGTGGAATATGTGCTT
>NC_056748.1:675241628-675256628 GCF_019279795.1 Protopterus annectens | reverse complement strand
CACACACACACATATATATATATATATGTGTGTGTGTGTGTGTGTGTGTGAGTGTATCTGTAAAGCAATGCATACCCTGAGCAAACGCACTGCTTACTGGTGTATATATATGCTTGAACCTGCTTACTAGTGCCTTATTCATTATGACACTGACACTTCACTCCAGTTAACTTTTAATTGATATTTTGCAGGTTATACAGTGGACAGATGTTGCAATATGTTCATGTACAGATTATCGATGGTAAATGGTATGTGATGCAGTGGGATTCAGTACGGGAATGTCTGTTCGTTAGGTGGTTGCTCTAACCAATACACTATTGCTGTGCTGCTTCATTTGCATATATACCCATATACCCATGGCTCCTGGTTCCCCAAACACACACCCCAATGCCTCCCTAACACTGCAGTCTTCCATTCTCCAGTTGGATCCATGGTGTATCCACACCACTACACATTGGCCACTCCCTACTCCTATAGTCCCATCCCATCGGTTGACTCACTCCATGTATCCTCAGAACTCCCAAATGTTTAGTCCACAAACATTGGTGACATGAGCGACCAAATGAATACTATTCACAATTTTTGGGTTGTCCCACATGGGACATGCATGTGTTAATGTCAAGATTAGACTCTATACTTCATTACATCCTTACTCACGTTAACATAACACTACAATAAATTAATAAGTATCACTATGTGGTAACGCACACGATAAACATGAGAGCCTAATTATTTATGTCTTTGGTGTATTTTTTTTACAAATAGACCGGTTTAGTAATTGGCATTGCCATAGCAGGCAGATCACAGCAATGATTCCATGTGTGGGAAAGTGCTCGCATTTGATTTTTTTCAGCACAGCACTGACTTCGGACATTGTACACACTTCTGCATTTTAGCAGTTTCGTCCCATTCCTCTTCTGCACAACCTATTATTCTATCTACTGTTGAGGTTTGTAAGGGCACATTCATGTTATTTATGTCTGCAAATTGAATGAATGTGTTACAGAGAATGTACTTCTACATACTGATGTCTGCATGTGTGTATGCATATATACTTATAATGAACTCGCTGACCTCCACGGGGTGGTCCAATTTGAACCTGCCCATTCAACCATGGCATGCCTGGCTCTATAATTTCATACTCATAGTTCCTCCACCCCACCCGTGTTCAACATACATGCATACCATCCATTGTCCACTTGTTATCGCAGCCATGACACACCTCCACACATTGCCCTCTCCCAAGCATTAGGGGCCCTAAACGTATGTTGTCCCAACCCATGTATTCTCATGCTCTCCCACCATTTAGTCCTTGAACATACCTGCACTTGCTTGTGTAATGGTCGAGGGCTCTATCAATTTTTGGGTAGTCCCACCAAGGACTACCCTCTGTGTGTAAAGTAGACTTAGCAAATCAACAATGTTACTCCCCCTGGTAATATTCTGCCTGTGGTGTGAATAGCAGTGCTTTGCTCACTCCTGCCCAGCTTGATATGACATACTCTGACAGCGCTATATAATACTGGGGTTGCTGTTGATTCCCTTCTCATTCCTTTTGTATGCTTTATTGTTACGTCGTTCTTTCCTCATACATATATATATATATATATATATATATATATATATATATATATATATAAATATATTATATATATCTGTATATACTTATATACATTTCCTATGCTGGGCACTGCTTAGACCCGTGCAAGCACACTCAGACTTGCTTACTGGTACTTATATGTGTTTACTGCTGTTTATTTGTGCTTATACCTGCTTACTGGTACCTTATTTATTATGACAGTGCCACTTTGCTTGAATGATATTTAAGTTAAATATCTCATGCGATACTCTTATGTCGGTTTTACAGCAAAATTACATTCATTCCATATGGAAAATGATATGTGCTATTGTTGGGCTTGAACCGTATATGCCTGTTTGTTAGGCGAATGCTCTAAACACTACACTATTGACATTTACGTTGATTCCACATGTTTTTCTCTGTTTTTATGAATATGATGTGTAAGCTACACTCAGCGGAGGGCAGCGATGCACAGACATGCTACACTTTGCTTACACCTTCGATATTGCAGCAATTCAAATGTATAATAGGGACACAGGGAATCTAATTGTGAAAGTTCTAGGGACAGGGCTCAACATTCCACTACGTGCTTGTGTGTTTACTACTTCGATTTTATTTCACTGTTCATGGACACTGTTGTATGCTTAGCATACATTTTGGTATCCACAGACACTGAATTACTGACTTACTATTAGGGGTGGGCTCTACTAGTAGGCATAGTAGGTTTCGCAAGTGCCGGGGCATGTTTACGCCTCCATAGAGCACTTGTACATGCCCCCTACACTCGCACACATCTCCTGTGCAAGTCGTGGGTGTGGCGGCACACCCTCATACATATTCATATGGCACTGCTGCACCATCTGTAGTGAGTACGCTCAGCGCAGGGCTAAAACCATCCTTGCGTTGAGCTTCTTGAATCCTGGGGTCTGTGAGTGTACAAATATAACACGGCTTATCCCAAGAAACAGGCAATGACATATAAGCTAATAGTCAAAACATTATTACTAATACTGCCTATATAGAAACAAGAAAAAGGAAGGTCAGGTGTGACCCTTTTTCTGTGTATGATAATGTGAGTATAAAATGGTCTTGTAATCAGCTCCTTAATGGAGCTTTTTTTTTGAGGCGTGTTACTCATGTCAGTGTTTTTAGAAAATAATGTTTTGTTGTATTATACACACCTGCAATAGTATATGCAATATTATCTGCTTTTAGTTGCAAAACAGATACCATTGCATAAACTGTCATATATACCTGCATTAGTATCTGCTTTGCAACTAAAATCCAGTCAATAAGATTCATAAAGATATGAGCTATGAAATAGTAACATTTGCACAGAGATATAACCATGCACATTCAAACCTGATATACAAATAGCACATTGTATAACAAAGTGAAAATGAAGAGACACAAAGCATATAACTAAATCAGACATAGTGCTCTGTAATGAATACAGTAACACCTTCAAACTTGGAAAAGCAGAGCAGAGAATAATGCTTTATGTGCTAATGCAGCACTGTGGTAATACATGACATAATGCTAGGAAAGTAAAAAAAAAAAGTAAAGATCTGATGCGAGGGGAGGGGTGATGAGAAAACAATTGAAGTATATACATTGTATGTATAGTAGCAACACATATTTCAGTATGCCAGATATGACATAGAGCTGTGGTTGATGACACAACAGAAATCCACAGACTGTGTGAGATAATGGCAACAAACAAGGGTCATCACCAAGCATGTATTTGGACTGCTGGAGGCCTTCTTTCCCTGGCTGAATATATGTGGTTGTGTCCTGTTGTATGATCTCAGCACCATGTGCAAAGATATTTTTTTTGTCTGTGATACACAACATATCATAATACTTAGGAAGCAGTGACAGCAGGGAGTACGTATACAGAAGTAAGAAGTTCCAACACAGTGGGCAGTGGAGGATGGGCCTGATGAGTAAGTGGCGACTAGGACTGTGCCAGATGAAGGTGAATGCAGAATGACATGCCACTGGCTAAATGGCAGCAACTGGCTCATAAGTTTGAGACATTGTATAGAAAATGTAAAATGATACCTGAAAACCTGCAACCAGGATTCCATGCATTTCATGCATAGTTTGGCAGCTCTATGTATCACATATAGGCTATCCAAGTAACAAAGTACAGAGAAAAGGGCATAATCATCATCATCATCATCATCATCATCTGCACAGATGGGGGGCAGAGTGAGCAGAATCATCTGAAGAAAAAGAAAATTATCTGCATGATAATATGACTGACATTAAGCTGCTGCTTTGTGTGTGTGTGTGTGTGTGTGTGTGTGTGTGTGTGTGTGTGTGTGTGTGTGTGTGCATGCGCATGCACGCATGTGAGTATGTGTCTGTGCATGCTTGTATGAGATGTGGCCTAGGGTACACTGGAAAATAAGTGGGCTATTACCAGTTCTGTGCATGTGTGTAAATCTGGGCAGTGGAAATATATCTGTGTATTTATGCTGGGCCATGGCTACAGAAGATGCAGCAGCAATGTGGTGAGCTCATATAGTCAGATCCTAGTTACTCACAGTAGATATGTGTGAATATCATACATGCCACTGTCTTTGAGTGATCTATATTCAGATACGCTCACTGGCACCACCCAGCCCTTATACAGAGCAAGGCATGCTGCATGAACTCGAGTAATGGCTTACACAAAACATTTCTGCAGCATGAGCTCCACGCTCTCATAGAAATCCATGTCTGACCTTACTTACTTCTACACTGGATAGGGTGGAGGAAACCATGTTGTTACATGTTACATGTGCTTAACCAAGGCTTCTCCCTTCCAGAACCCTCAACACTATCAGCAGAGGTCGAGTGGCCAAAGGAAGTGTGTTTGGCAGATGTGCTGTGTGCACAAGGAGTCCTATGGTATGCAAACTGCCAATGGAATATGATCATCAGGTCACACTTACTGAGCTTACAGCAAAGCACTACTGTAAAGGGTCATCTGTGTGATGACTGACTGTGAAATACCTTGTACTTAGCATGCCTTTTGTTTGCATACAGTTGTATGTATAAACTGGCTAATCTGGCTACACATCTGGATAGAGACAATGGATGCCAAAAGGGGTATAACTCATAAAAACCATACCTCTCAACCTTTAAGTTTAAGAAATCTGGAAAAGGCCAAACATAATGGAGGAAAAGCCCAACATTTGGGGTAGATTTTAAATATTGCTCTTATAAGCTTAAAGAGTTGCTAGAATAATATGTTTTGCATTTGCATGCATTTGTGGAAGGCTATGAAGTCTGAAACTCAAATTAATGTTATTATATAGCAACATTTGTTTCCAACAATCTGAACATTCTGCAAAAATGTGGTCAGTTAAAAGGTATAGTAATCACAGATGTTTTGCAGACATAATACAGGTACCTCTCCCAATGGCAGAAAGCTGAGTGTTTCAGCTGCAGTTTGTGGTAAGAGTCATTCAGACATATTCTATGTTTTGTGTCATACAGGTGTGTCACTGTCCAAAGCATTCACATTACTGTGCTTGTGTAATGATTACATAATCTGTAAGGCAGTTAGTGGCAAGCAGTCAATGTAGATATACATAAGCCATATAACTATATCTCTCACGGTTTATATACAGCTGTGATACACAATGTTACTATATACAACAGTTTTATATTCGGGGAACTCTCTCTTTCTCTCTCTCCCTGTCTCAAAATAGAAAGAAAGAAAAAAAAAGAACAGTATGCATGCACGCTGCCAGTAGGGCATACATATGAGAACAAGTTCAGTAATGCAATTAACCTACGCAGGGCCTAGATGTACTGAGAGCTTTACAACTACCTGCACATTGCCTAAAAAAACTGTGACACCTGTACAACTTTATTTGTACTGCTTTGACAACTTACAAAATCTTTCCTGTGTAGCTTTGTAGAAGTGTCATTCACTTCAAAGTTTTAAACAAAAGATAACCCATTTTGACTGACACGCTTGATATGACTACACTTGAGCATAGCTGTAGCTACTTTAATGCAGAATATTGCCTATGTAATTTTAGAAAAGAAATGCAGCCTCTGATGAACACAATTTCCACACCTGGGACAGCAGGTTGGGAGATTGCTAGTTAGTAGTGAGGTTTTTTTTACCACAGGTAGAGTTTATTCTATGTAAACTTGGGCTTCTGAATATAGTACTTATGAAAACCCATCACCACTTCATGAATGTTACTGAATCTCAGTTATCTATGCATAGCGCCTATGGAACTATCCATGCTAAGATAGTCATTTGGTCTTTTGCAGTCACATGAACATCCTTAAAATACTCAGAGCAGAAATGGACTGGTCAGTGACCTCAAAAGGGACATTTTGCAACATATATAACCTTTGCAGTGGTGCTTAAGAGTAAATCTGCGCTCACAGTTAGATATATCTCAAATAGTACACACATTTAATGCCATATTACATAACTTTATACCACTGTAACATTCCAATATTTTCTGTGCCACATTATGGACATGCCACCAAAGGTTGAGCTACTGAGATGTCCTATGTTGAATGACATATGCAAAAACAGTCAGTGGGCATAACCATGTGGGATCTGACATAGTAATATGGAATGAGACATGGTGAATAGCCATGGCTTCAAGGATAGTGACCGTGGCAGTGAACACCAGTGTTGCCACATGCATACCTTTCAATCTTCCACATTTTTGCATAATGTCCTAATTTTTGACTTATATTTTTAGTCTGTTCCTTATAAAATTTGTGGATTTCTGGCAATCATTGAGGACTGAACTGATGAAATAATGACATATTTCTGAGTTTCAGACACCACATCCTTCAGAAAATGCATGCTAATACAGATCCTGTTATTCTAGAAACTTTCTAAGTTTATTAGAGCAATATTTAAAATTTTTTCCTATTTTTGAGCCTCCCACATTTTATTTTAGACTTTGTCCAGATTGCATTCGCTAAGAAGTTGAGAGGTATGACAGCATGGAATCTAAAATCTTCTGAAATCTGCTAAATAAGGACAACCAGGAGCACTTGAATGTGGACCTGTATGAGAGTCTTCAGTATGAAAGGTATGTCTGGCACAGTCTTCACAGTGCTGTGTCTGATGCGACTGGAGTACTCTATCTGCTGTGCAGTACAGGCACCATTACGTTGACCTGCAGGGGTGCTATATTGTCCTTCTTAGCCAGTAGGAAAAAGAGGTCAGAGTAAGGGCACATTTCAATTATTGTAAGTATATGTCCAGTCCATACACACATTACTTTTCTGCTTAGTAAGTGTAGGTATTGTGAGTATATTACTGAATGATATATATTTTATTTTACAGCTTGTGAGGCCATACAAGAGAATATTCCTTTTGTACTACAGGAGAACAGAACGGTTTTCAAGGGGCAGGGTTGCATAATATATATTTTGTTTATTCTTTTTTCTACAATTACAATTGGCTTAAGAGTTCATATTACTTCATTAGCTATTTCAGAGCACCATGCAGGTGCATCACCTTAGACAGGTACGAGTGCCTGTGTTATGATGTACAGGGTACTAGCAGTGCACTTTGGACACTATTCAAAGTATGACTAATATGATTGCACAGGTTTTCATTGTGTGACTTTTGCAGTTTGGTTCCTATATATCTGCTATTCTTAGAAAACAAGATAGGTACAGAATGGCAGGTGGGCACAGGCTCACCATATTATCCCAGTATTGTACAGGCATATTAGTATTCCTTCCAACAACTTTTATAGCCACTGATTTACATCAGAATTCCTACATGTGTTTATTTTGCAGCAATAGCACATCATAGCATAGTGGTATTTACATCACACATTAATTCAGTTAGTTGGATTATAGCTTTATACAGCTGTACTGATTTATTTGTATGACACCATTCATTAAATGTGCTTCATGTATTAATTATATTTCTGCTATGCAAGTGTTTGTTTCTCTTTCCTTTGTTGCTATCCTTTCCATAGAACTTATTTGTGTTTGCTGTTTTGTTTCACTCAGTTTCTTTTCCCATTCTGTACAACAGCTGTAGCAGCACTGCCAGTGGCATAGCCATAGTTCACATTCTCCCAGCAAGCCCAGCCAGCTCCTGCATCATCCCATCTGGCATCCCTGGCTTCTCCCCTGTGAATGCTGGAGGAGAGAGCTCAGTGGCCACTTGTCCTGCCCCTGGTGATGCTTGACAAGCTGGGACCACCATTGTTTCTACCAGTGACACTGCTAGTGGGTAAGAATTTGTCACATGTAGACAGTTGGTGGAGGTGGCAGGGGATATGTTATACCATCAGCTTGTAGACACATCATACACATAAAATGGCACCACTTGCAACTAATAGAGTTGCATCACTGCTTGCCCCTGCCATCACCAGCTCAAACAGGGCCCAGTGAAAAGGGTGGGCAATGTGCTGTCTTATGTCCTCTTGGGTAATGCATAGGCAGTGCAATGCAGAAGGCTGTAGCCACCTTAACACCACCCCAGTGTCTCCCTCCCTTGTGTATCAATATGCTCCCATTTTTGTTGTCAAGTCCTTCCTATCACCAGTGTCCTCCCTTTGTATGTGTAATCCATTGTCTTCCCCTACTGTCATTGTGCTAGAACATCTCTTGTCAGTCTTTGTCTATGTTATATGTTTGCGATTTTGCCACTACATTATGATCCTCAACCTCTCACCATATCTTCACCTCCCTTTACATCCTTGAACTTCATTATTAAAGAATGAAAATGGCCACCTGTCCCACATTAAAAAAAATGATTGCACCCTGTATTCCTCCCCCATTGCACATCCAAAACTCCTTGGTATTGCCTATGCATTATTCCCTGCTTGTTGTCTCTTTTTCTTTTTGTCCTATGCTCCCATATCTTCCTCTCTTCTCAGGGAATGTCTTCATTATTATTGCTGGTATTTATTGTTCAGCCAGTATTAATACAGTGGGGGAGTTGGGGAGGTCTCACATTTTGTGGCACACAGGGATTTCACAGGAAGAACAATTAGTGTGGGGTCAGCTGCATGATGTCATTAGGATTACAGGGGTACTTGTCTTACACATGATGTTTTTGTAAACTGTTGACTCAGTTTGTCACTGACCACAGGCTCATTTTAACTCCATTCCAAACTTTCCATTCTTCCCTTGTTCTCCCATATATTTCTTGTTATTCCAGTATATAAAGTCACAGAGATGGTCATCCTTATCCCAGTATATCTGGTGACAGAGAAGATCCTCCTCTTGAGGAAGTCTTCAGGCTCAAGCCAAAGTATGAATTACATAGTACCAATGAATTAAATGGATCAAGCTTCAGTTCATTGTACTGCAGCAAGCTGACATGTTTATATAAAATGCTGAATCTCCTCCATAGTTTCATTGAAGAAGCTTGATGGTGAAGATGTTCATGAAGATTATGTGGGTACTGCCATACCCCTGCAGCAAGGGTGCAGCCAGCCATACTCTTTGTACCCTATAGAGTACATTATTTTTCTGAGCATCAAAAGCACTGGGGTTTTTATTAAGCCATATTATGTCTATAACTGTTTGATTTAATGCCTCTAAGAACATATAAATAGTTTGCTTAGAGAGAACATTGCAAATTAAAAACAATACCTCTAATAGTTTTTACTGAACAGCTAAAACTTTTACGCACACTAAGTTGGTGGGTGCTTGACAGATGTGCCCAATTTTTAAATATCATATGGATTGGGGGGCAGCAATAAGAATTTGTGTATACAAATGGAATTCACTGACTACACCCTTGCTCTGCAGTGACATATTAACTACCTTCTCAACGTTGCTGCACACTAATGTTACTGTCAATGGTTTTCACTGGGATTCATAATGCAAGGCTCAGCAATCATGATTGTTCCTCAAGAGAATCAAGTAAGAGTTAGATATAACATTTCTCTTATGCTCCCAGTTGGCTCCACCAACAGCAGATGAGCCACTGGGTGAACATGGGTAATCTGGGCCATAACTGTCCAAAAGATATAAATACATAAATATATGCATGCATACGTGTTGCTCCCCTTTTATTTCATCCAAATTATGAATTAGTAGCATATGTCTTTAATTGTGCTAGAATCTCAACATGACTTTTTTGTGAATTCTCACACATGGCTGTGCATGCAAATGGTCTATTGTAATTAGTGCACTACCTCAGTAAACAGATTAAATAAATAAAAATAAAATAAATATATGTATCAGTGCTACTAATTTGTGTGGAGCATTATCACTATACCTTAATATTTTTGTCATCCAAAAAGTTGATCATCTAAAGATATAAATGGAAATGGCGGCCACAAAGCTTGATAAAGCATGATCCTGATAAGTGCTAGCACTGTTAAGTGTCTGCAAAGTCAACTATGCCAAACTATTAAAACAAAACACAACAAAGGAACTAACTTGCCACTGATTGTTCAGCACTTCAGAACAGCTAAGAAGAAAGCAGAACTCTGTACTCCGTAATTACAGAAGCATTATTTTTGATGAAGGAGGCAAAGCCTAATGAATTTCATCTGTACAAGTGTTTGTGCCATCAGCACCAACTGCATTATAACATTCACCCTTAAGTTGTTGTATGGTAGAATCTTTTGATCACAGGAATCACCCTTAGGAGTTACATTTGTACCATGATTTGCATCCTTCTCATTCTGTTGTCAGAAAGGTGAAACCACGGAATTTTATTTTCAAGAATGGAGCACGATGAGCAGAAACCATTTGAAAAAAATCTGCTTCAGCATCATTGTTCTTATCTACTTTGCACTTTTACATTTACTTTATGTGGCATATTGTCATGTGTCAAACTACCATGAAGGCAATTCACTTGATTTTCAGAATTTTCAATAAAAAGACTATCATACAAAGTTTCTAATTTGAATTACAAAAAATATATATTTTATGCATGTTAAAGAATACACATCTATTTATTCAAGGTAGTAAACATTCATCTAATTGTTAAAACATTTCTGATAAAAGTGTTATCAAATAGCTCCAGTGATAAGGTCATTTCAGCAACCTGCATACATGCATTCAGTTTAAATAATAAGGAAAAATACCCATGTAAGTTTAGGAAAACCATTCCATTTTTTCTGCTTTCAAGAACATTAATAATGTTCCCATAAAATATAAACTGCATTTCTTATAAATAAAGAAAAATACTGAAAGTTATTTGACACAGTATTTTATAATACATTTTCTGAATCAAGCTACATGTTCCAGTATGTAGTTAATGATGCTGGTATTTCCTCCCCATGTACTGTCACATCACAGTTGTCTTCACAACTAGTGTTGTTTTCCCCACCCACTGACCTTTCTGCATATCTGTTTTTAGTTAGCACAGAAACAAAAGAACTTTATTTCAATTTCAGTACTCACATCCTTAGCTCTTAAAACATGGGCATCACAGTTGAAATAATTTCCACAATATGTTGCCTTGTTTTCTTAAACTGAAATCACTTGAATGTAATTACAATGGAGACAGATACTCCTTTTTATAGATAGCAGGAAATGCTGCTTTAAGCTAATGTGTACTCACTAATCCCCTTGTTCCTTAAACTTAAGTGTATCTATTATTTTAATTAACTCTTTTACAAATGAGAAACTGTACAGCATCTGGAATTCCCGAGAATGTTAAGGTAATGTAACAAAATGTCTGACAGTAAATGAATACAAGTCTAAAAGTAGTGGACATTACCAAATGTACAGTAAATCTATTTCCACAAATGTGTCAACAAGACTTAAACTTTCATTCCTGTTAATTTTCCCAACATATTTATAAAACATGCCCGTGAAAAAAGACTTTGACGCATTTAGAATAGACGTTGATAGCTAGTTGTGGCTATGTTAGTGCAGGGTAGACGTTGATAGCTAGTTGTGGCTATGTTAGTGCAGGGTAGACGTTGATAGCTAGTTGTGGCTATGTTAGTGCAGGGTAGACGTTGATAGCTAGTTGTGGCTATGTTAGTGCAGGGTAGACGTTGATAGCTAGTTGTGGCTATGTTAGTGCAGGGTAGACGTTGATAGCTAGTTGTGGCTATGTTAGTGCAGGGTAGACGTTGATAGCTAGTTGTGGCTATGTTAGTGCAGGGTAGACGTTGATAGCTAGTTGTGGCTATGTTAGTGCAGGGTAGACGTTGATAGCTAGTTGTGGCTATGTTAGTGCAGGGTAGACGTTGATAGCTAGTTGTGGCTATGTTAGTGCAGGGTAGACGTTGATAGCTAGTTGTGGCTATGTTAGTGCAGGGTGACGTTGATAGCTAGTTGTGGCTATGTTAGTGCAGGGTAGACGTTGATAGCTAGTTGTGGCTATGTTAGTGCAGGGTAGACGTTGATAGCTAGTTGTGGCTATGTTAGTGCAGGGTAGACGTTGATAGCTAGTTGTGGCTATGTTAGTGCAGGGTAGACGTTGATAGCTAGTTGTGGCTATGTTAGTGCAGGGTAGACGTTGATAGCTAGTTGTGGCTATGTTAATGCAGGGTTCAAAATCATGTCTCGACTATATTGTGTTTTTGGCTATATACATGTAACCAAATTTTATAAAGAGTTTCATGTGCCACATGGGAAGTTGGCATAGTGGTTAAGGTGTTTACCTTACAAACACAAGGTGCAGATTTTGATTGTCACATTGGGGTAATTGGGTAGGCTTAAAATGGCCCACAAGGGCAATTAACTCATTCACTCCAATGGAGCTCAGGAAGTTTGCACAGTAACTTCCAACAGGAGGAGCTTAAGCCTTTTGACAGAATCAAATTATGTTCTTATATTTCAAACAAATGTTCATATCTTCGGAATCATGGGGATTATGAAAGTAGTATAAATGGCAATCCCTTCAGCACAAACTATGTTATAGCGGTCATATTCTTTAGGTTCTACGTCTTAAACTGAATTTTATAAATCACAGTAAACAGAGTAACTATTATGTTTGTAATATTTTGAAAACAACTTGCAACATCTCAGCAACCACTCAAGTTACACACATACTGTCAGCAGCATTTTATTTATCTGGCTGAGAGCTTTCATACGAGGCTAAAACATTCTGTCTGTGTTACTTGGTTGTTGAAATGTTTAGAAAAATGTGAAAATTAATTAATATAGATATAACATCATAAAAACAACAGTTACTATCTCTTTACTTGCACTAGACAGAGGCAAATACTAATGCACTTTAGTTTGCTATTGTGTAAGCTTTAAGATGACATCTTATAAAACCTTGTATATAGCTTGGTTTTGGAATTATTGATGCAAATATGAACAAACAATATTTGAAGCCTAGAGGCATCAGTAGGAGTTAACTGCAGATGCACCTGGAGGTGTCACTCGGATGTAATGAGTACTAATCTATGAACTAAAATCCTCCAATATCCTTCTAGAAAGAACAAATGTTGGACAAAAAGAAAATATGAAAAAAAAGAGTAAACGTGACATAAGTTGTGCTAACAAAACAAACAATAATTATAGAGTGAGATCATTTGAAATGACTGAACTTATTCATATAAAAAATACAAGCTTTCCCTACAAGAAAGTTTAGATTACAGCTAAGGAGAACATAAGATTCTGGTAAAATATTCTTACTAGAAGGTGGCTTTATATTCAAAATGATTAATATAAACACCCCCCAAAGGATTTGAAAGTGATAACATAAAGCAATCTACAAAGACTGTGCAAAGTTCATCAGAAGCTAAAAAGCTGAACAGAAGTAAAACAGAAAAGGTGGTTGAGTGATTCAGGTTTTCCACTATTAAGTGCATGGATATCATTAACCCAATTTAGCCCTCACAGAATTGTCTGCTTACTATGTTTGTTTATGAAAGGTATTTGTAGAACTCGTCCAATAATCAGTACTGTTATACACAGTTTATCACTACCCATGGTCTAATGTGAGAGATGTGAGAACAGTGAAGTATCCTGTAGTGGGCAAATTGGTAGTAAGCATGTGTGGCCATTTGCAACTTAGTATCCTGCATTCTAGCATAAGGTACCAATTGAAAATGAGGAATGCTATAAGAACAGTCAGTATTTATGCAGGTATATGACTATGGGTATAACTTTTGGGTCTTTGACCAGATAACTGTTATAATGCAGATCCTAATGTATTAGTCAGTCCAGTATTCCAGAATATTTTCTTTACCAGTAGAATCATGTAAGGAAAATCACCTACTCTTGGTCTTATATTTTAGAGTTCAGTATACAGCAATGGTATATGTTACTTTAAAAACATTTTAAAACATCAGCTGCAAAGTAAATCTAAATAGCTCTGTCCCTATGCATGCATAAATGTATTCACTCACACAGATGTTCAAGGAAAGATTATCATATGCTCCTGAGTGGTATGTACTATTGGTTCAAAACTACAGATGCATTCCTGCTGTGACCCCCCCCCCAGTCCGTATACTGCAAAAACCACAAGGAAGAAGGAGACTCAGTGTTATTCCTCATTCCTTATGTCTTCTGCCCTTCCTCCACATTTAGTGATATGCTGCTGTAACATCTAAACTACACCTCTGCTGCATACCTGCACTGTATTCATTTTAACTCTTTTCTAATTGTTTTATTTCAGTTTTATTTCGTATGTATTGCAGTTTTATGTTTTGACAAGTGAGCAAGCAGAAATCAGAACTTTTGAGGGATGAAATTGAAATATTGGTTAAACTCTTAAAGAAGATAATAGAGTTCAGTAGTTGACTTAAGACTGTTTTGCTTTATACCCCACAAAGCTACTCTTTCAGAAGAGTAGATTTTAATTGGATGGGAACACTATATATATATATTTACATCCATGCAGATTGGATATTATTTGTAATTTCCAAACAATTATTTTGGATATCTAAAATGCTTTGGAACTTCTGCAACATGAAGGTGAGATAAAAAAAATTCTGCACCTGGGAATCACTCATTTGAATTTTACTTAACTGTTGGGATGGGTAGAGCCAATCTATGTACAAATGGGATAGCTTAGTTCTAGCACAAAAAAGGGAAACTGGCTAGGCCTAAAATGGCCTACAAGAACATCTAGCGTAGTACTTACCTATGAACCTATATATGCATTGGACGGTAAAGTAAGCATTCAGAAGTTGACTCAGATATTTAGTTTCAAAGATTTAAGAAATAGTCTGATAACCTGAACAGGGATTATTTTTATCATAGGAGTTATAAAATTACTATGCCCTGAATCACTGACATATTCATCTGCAGTACATTATCACTTAATGGTCCTAGGACTGCATGAAATGCTAGTATAGGCCAATATCCTTGGGTAATGCAGAACCTAAACTTTAAACTAGTCATACTAGCTACGTTAGGTGAATATGGTAGTAGGGTGACTCAAGAAGTTTTTTTTTTTAGGAAAAAGATGTCTAGAGGAGGTTAGATGAGGTTTTATACAAGGCCGTAGGTGAATCAAATAAATTTTAAAAGGGGAAGATCATTGATGG